>NW_019267600.1:119411-211247 GCF_002742605.1 Olea europaea var. sylvestris
GGGATTTTAGCCAAATTCCTTCGTTTAGACCTCCGAATAATTAATTTTCGTATTAATTATGTCAGGATGAAGATGTGTTGGATAGAAAATTAACAGCGCAAAATCACACCAGGGGCAATATTGTCATTTGTCACGACGGTGTCGGAATGGGCCGAAATTTGGCTGGTTGATTAGAAACGGCCCCAGAAATTTGAGTCGGGGTACAAACCCGGGATCACGAGATTTTAGCCAAATTCCTTCGTTTAGGCCCTCCAAATAATTAATTTCCATATTCATTCTGTCTGGCTAAAGAAATATTGGACAGAAAATTAACAAAGAAAAATCGTACGACGAGCAATTTTGTCATTTGTCACGACGGTGTCGGAATGGGCCGAAATTTGGCCGGTTGATTGGAAAACGTCCCCAGAAATTGGAGTCGAGGCACAGTCCCAGGATCACGGGATTTTAGCTAAATTCCGTCGTTTAGGCCTCCAATAATTAATTTTCGCATTAACTATATCAGGTAGAAGAAGTGTTGGACAGAAAATGAACAAAGAAAAATCGTTCCAGGGGCAATTTTGTCATTTATCGCGACGGTGTCAGAATTGGCAGAAATTTGGCAGGTCGATTGGAAATGGTCCGAGAAAATGGACTCGGGGCACAGACCCGGGATCACAGGATTTTAGCCATATTCCTTCATTTAGGCCACCGAATAATTAAATTCTGTATTAATTAGGTCAGGATGAAGATGTGTTGGACCGAAAATTAACAACGCAACGCCGCACTGAGGGAAATTTTGTCATTTCTCGCGACGGTGTTGGAATGGGCCAAAATTTGGCAGGTTGATTGGAAACGACCCCAGAAATTGGAGTCGAGGCACAGTCCCAGGATCACGGGATTTTATCCAAATTCCTTCGTTTAGGCCTCCGAATATTTAATTTTCATATTAATTATGTCAAGTTGAAGAAGTGTTGGACAGAAAATTAACAACGCAAAACCGCACCAGGGGCAATTTAGTCATTCGTGGCGACGGTGTCAGAATGAGCCGAATTTGGCAAGTTGATTGGAAACGGCCCCAGAAATTGGAGCCAGGGCACAGACTCGGGATCACGGGATTTTATCCAAATTCCTTCGTTTAGGCCTCCGAATATTTAATTTTCATATTAATTATGTCAAGTTGAAGAAGTGTTGGACAGAAAATTAACAACGTAAAACTACACCAGGGACAGTTTTTCATTTGTCGCGACGGTGTCGAAATGGGCCGAAATTTGGAAGGTTGATTGGAAACGGCCCGAGAAATTAGACTCGGCGCACAGGCCCGGGATCACGGGATTTTAGCCAAATTCCTTCGTTTAGGCCTCCGAGTAATTAATTTTCTTATTAATTGTGTTAGGTTGAAGATGTGTCGGACAGAGAATTAAAAAAGAAAAATCGCACCAGGGGCAATTTTGTCATTTGTCGTGACGATGTCGGAATGGGCCGAAATTTAGCAGGTTAATTGCAAACAGCCCAAGAAATTGGACTCGGGGCACAGACCCGGAATCACGGGATTTTAGCCAAGTTCCTTCATTCAGTCCTCCGAATAATTAATATCCGTATTAATTATGTCAGGTTGAAGATGTATTGGACAGAAAATTAACAATGCAAAACCGCACCAGGGGCAATTTTGTCATTTGTCGCGACGGTGTCGGAATGGGCCGAAAGTTGGCAGATTGATTGGAAACGGCCCCAGAAATTGGAGTCGGGGCACTGACCCTTGATCATGGGATTTTAGCCAAATTCCTTCGTTTAGGCCTCCGAATAATTAATTTCCGTATTAATTATGTCAGGATAAAGATGTGTTGGATAGAAAATTAACAACGTAAAATTGCACTAGGGGAAATTTCTTCATTTGTCGCGACGGTGTCGGAATGTGCCGAAATTCGGCATGTTGATTGGAAACGGCCCGAGAAATTGGAGTTGGGGAACAGACCCGGGATCGCAGGATTTTAGCCAAATTCCTTCATATAGGCCTCCGAATAATTAATTTCCATATTAATTATGTCAGGATGAAGATGTGTTGGACAGAAAATTAACAACGCAAAACGCACTAGGGGCAATTTTATCATTTGTCGCGACGGTATCGGAATGGGCCAAAATTTGGCAAGTTGATTGGAAACGGCCCCAAAAATTGGACTCGGGGCACAAATCCGGGATCATGGGATTTTATCCAAATTCCTTCGTTTAGGCCTCCGAATAATTAATTTTTGTATTAATTATGTTAGGATGAAGATGTGTTGGATAAAAAATTAACAACGCAAAACCGCACCAGGGGTAATTTCGTCATTTGTCACGATGGTGTCGGAATGAGCCGAAATTTGGAAGGTTGATTGAAAACAGCCCGAGAAATTAGACTCGAGGCACAGGCCTGGGATCTCAGGATTTTAGCCAAATTCCTTCATTAAGGCTCTGAATAATTAATTTCCGTATTAATTATGTCAGGTTGAAGATATGTTTGACAGAAAATTAACAACGCAAAACCGCACCAGGGGCAATTATATCATTTGTCGCTACGGTGACGGAATGGGTCAAAATTTTGCAGGTTGATTGGAAACGGCCCCAGTAATTGGAGTCTGGGCACAGACCCGGGATCACGGGATTTTAGCCAAATTCTTTCGTTTAGGCCTCCGAATAATTAATTTTCATGTTAATTATGTTAGGGAAGATGTGTTGGGAGAAAATTAACAACGTAAAAATGTACTAGAGGCAATTTCGTCATTTGTCGCGACGGTGTCGAAATGAGCTAAAATTTGGCAGGTTGATTGGAAACGGCCCTAGAAATTGGAGTCGGGGCACAGACCCAGGATCACGAGATTTTAGCCAAATTCCTTCGTTTAGGCCTTCGAATAATTAATTTCCGTATTAATTACATCAGGTTGAAGATGTGTTCAACAGAAAATTAACAACACAAAATCACACCAGGGGCAATTTTGTCGTTTGTCGCGACGGTGTCGGAATGGGTCAAAATTTGGCAGGTTGATTGGAAACGGCCCCAGTAATTGGAGTCGAGGCACAGACCCGGGATCACAGGATTTTAGCCAAATTTCTTCGTTTAGGCCTCCGAATAATTAATTTTCGTATTAATTATGTCAGGTTGAAGATGTGTTGGGCAGATAATTAACAACGCAAAACCGCACCAGGGGCAATTTCATCATTTGTCACGACGGTGTCGGAATGGGCCGAAATTTGAAAAATGGCCCGAGAAATTGGAGTCGGGGTACATACCCGGGGTTACTGGATTTTAGCCAAATTCCTTCGTTTAGGCGTCCGAATAATTAATTTCCATATTCATTCTGTCCGGCTGAAGAAGTACTTGACAGAAAATTTACAAAGAAAAATCACACTAGGGGCAATTTTATCATTTGTCACGATGGTGTCGGAATGGACCGAAATTTGGCAGGTTGATTGGAAAACGGCCCCAGAAATTGGAGTATTGGCACAGTCCCAGGATCCCAGGATTTTAGCCAAATTCCTTCGTTTAGGCCTCCAATAATTAATTTCCGTATTAATTATGTCAGGCTGAAGAAGTGTTGGACAGTAAATTAACAAAGAAAAACCGCACCAGGGGCAATTTTGTCATTTGTCGCGACGGTGTCGAAATGGGCCAAAATTTGGCAGGTTGATTGGAAACGGCCCGACAAATTAGACTCAGGTTGATGGGATCTTGGAATTTTAGCCAAATTCCTTTGTTTAGGCCTCTGAATAATTAATTTTCATATTAATTAGGTCAGGTTGAAGATGAGTTGGACAAAAAATTAACAACGTAAAACTGCACCAGGGGCAATTTTGTCATTTGTCGCGACGGTGTCGGAATGGGCCGAAATTTGGTAGGTTGATTGGAAACGGCCATAGAAATTGGACTCGGGGTTCAACTCGAGATCATGGGATTTTAGCCAAATTCATTCGTTTAGGCCCCCGAATAACTAATTTCCCCATTAATTATGTTAGGCTGAAGAAGTGTTGGACAGAAAATTAACGAAGAAAAATCGCACCAGGGCAATTTTGTCATTGGTCGGGACGGTGTCGGAATGGGCCGAAATTTGGCAGGTCGATTCGAAACGGTTCGAGAAATTGGACTCGGGGCACAGACCCGGAATCACGGGATTTTAGCTAAATTCCTTCTTTTAGGCCACAGAATAATTAAATTCCATATTAATTAGGTCAGGTTGAAGATGTGTTGGACAGAAAATTAACAACGCAAAACCGCACCTGGGGAAATTTTGTCAATTCTCGCAACGGTGTCGGAATGGGCCAAAATTAGGCAGGTTGATTGGAAACAGCCCCAGGAATTGGAGTCGGGGCACAGACCCGGGATCACGGGATTTTAGCCAAATTCCTTCGTTTACTCCTCCGAATAATTAATTTATGTATTAATTATGTAAGGTCGAAGATGAGTTGGACGAAAAATTAACAATGCAAAACGCACTAGGGGCAATTTTGTCATTTGTCACGACGGTGTCGGAATGGGCCAAAATTTGGCAAGTTGATTGGAAACGGCCCCAAAAATTGGACTCGGGGCACAGATTCGGGATCGCGGGATTTTATCCAAATTCCTTCATTTAGGCCTCCGAATAATTAATTTTTGTATTAATTATGTCAGGATGAAGATGTGTTGGATAGAAAATTAACAACGCAAAATCGTACCAGAGGTAATTTCGTCATTTGTCACGACGATGTCGGAATGAACCGAAATTTGGCAGGTTGGTTGGAAACGGCCCGAGAAATTGGACTGGAGTCTAGGACCCGGGATCACGGAATTTTAGCCAAATTCCTTCATTTAGGCCTCTGAATAATTAATTTCGGTATTAATTATGTCAGGTTGAAGATGTGTTGGACAGAAAATTTACAACGCAAAATTGCACCAGGGGCAATTTTATCATTTATCACAACGGTGTTGAAATGGGCCGAAATTTGACAGGTTGATTGGAAACAGCCCAAGAAATTTGAGTCAGGGCACAGACCCGGGATCATGGGATTTTAGCCAAATTCCTTTATTTACGCCTCCGAGTATTTAATTTTCATATTAATTATGTCAGGTTGAAGAAGTGTTGGATAGAAAATTAACAACACAAAATCGCACCAGGGGCAATTTTGTCATTTGTCGCGACGGTGTCGGAATGGGCCGAAATATGGCAAGTTGATTGGAAATAGCCCGAGTAATCGGACTCGGGGCACAGACCTGGGATCACGAGATTTTAGCCAAATTCCTTCGTTCAGCCCTTCGAATAATTAATTTCGATATTAATTATGTCGGGTTGAAGCTGTGTTGGACAGAAAATTGACAACGCAAAACTGCACCAGGGGCAATTTCGCCATTTGTCGCGAAAGTGTTGGAATGGGCCAATATTTTGTAAGTTGTTTGGAAACAGCCTGAGAAATTGGAGTCGGGGCACAGACCCGGGATCAGGGGATTTTAGCCAAATTCCTTCGTTTAGGCCTTCGAATAATTAATTTCCATATTAATTATGTCAAGATGAAGATGTGTTGGAGAGAAAATCAACAACGCAAATCGCACCAGGTGCAATTTCGTCGTTTGTCGCGACTATGTCGAAATGGCCGAAATTTGGCAGGTTGATTGGAAACGGCCCGAGAAATTGGACTCGGGGCACAAACCCAGGATCACGAATTTTAGCCAAATTCCTTCGTTTAGACCTCCGAATAATTAATTTCCATATTAATTATGTCAGGTTGAAGATGTTGGACAGAAAATTAACAACATGAAATCGCACCATGGGCAATTTTGTCATTCATCGTCATTCGTCGCGACGGTGTCGGAATGGGCCGAAATTTGGCAAGTTGATTGGAAACGGCCCCAGAAATTGGAGTCCGGGCATAGGCCCGGGATCACAAGATTTTAGCCCAATTCCTTCGTTTAGGCATCCAATAATTAATTTTCGTATTAATTACGTTAGGTTGAAGAAAAGTGTTGGACGGAAAATTAACAAAGAAAAATCGCACCAGGAGCAATTTCGTCATTGGTCATGATGGTATCGGAATGAGCCGAAATTTGGCAGGTCGATTGGAAACGGTCCAAGAAATTAGACTCGGGGCACAGACCCGGGATACTGGGATTTTAGCCAAATTCCTTCGTTTAGGCCACCAAATAATTAATTTCCATATTAATTATGTTAGGCTGAAGAAGTGTTGGATAGAGAATTAAAAAAGAAAAACAGCACCAGTGGCAATTTCGTCATTTGTTCCGACGGTGTCGGAATGGGTCGAAATTTAACAGGTTGATTGGAAACGGACCCAGAAATTGGAGTCGGGGCACAGACCCGGGATCACGGGATTTTAGCAAAATTCTTTCGTTTAGGCCTCAGAATAATTAATTTCCGTATTAATTATGTCAGGTTGAAGAAGTGTAGGACAGAAAATTATAAAAGAAAAATCGAACCAAGGGCAATTTCGTCATTTGCCGTGACGGTGTCAGATTGGGCTGAAATTTGGCAGGTTGATTGGCAACAACCCGAAAAATTGGACTCGGGGCGCAGACCCGGGATCACAGGATTTTAGCCAAATTCCTTCATTTAGGCCTCCGAATAATTAATTTCCGTATTAATTATGTCAGGCTGAAGAAGTGTAGGACATAAAATTAACAAAAAAAACCGCACAAGGGGCAATTTTGTCATTTGTTGTGATGGTGTCGGAATGGGCCAAAACTTGGCAGGTTGGTTGGAAAACGGCCTCAGAGATTGGAGTCAGGGTACAGACCCAGGATCACGGGATTTTAGCCAAATTCCTTCGTTTAGGACACCGAATAATTAAATTCCGTATTAATTAGGTCAGGTTGAAGATGTGTTGGACAGAAAATTAACAATGCAAAACCGTACCAGAGGCAATTTTATCATTTCTCGTGACGGTGTCGGAATGGGCCAAAATTTGGCAGGTTGATTGGAAACGGCCCCAGAAATTGGAGTCGGGGCACAGACCCGGGATCACGGGATTTTTGCTAAATTCCTTCGATTAGGCCTCCAAATAATTAATTTCCGAAATAATTATGTCAGGTTGAAGAAGTGTTGGACAGAGTAAAAAAGAAAACTTGCACCAGGGGCAATTTCATCATTTATCGCGACGGTGTCGAAATGGGCCAAAATATGGCAGGTTGATTGGAACGGCCCGAAAAATCGGACTCGGGGCACAAACCCGGGATCACAGGATTTTAGCCAAATTCCTTCATTTAGTCCTCCGAATAATTAATTTCCATATTAATTATGTCAGGTTGAAGCTGTGTTGGACAGAAAATTAACAACACAAAACCGCACCAGGGGCAATTTTGCCATTTGTCGCGACGGTGTCGGAATGGGCCAAAATTTAGTAGGTTGTTTGGAAACAGCCTGAGAAATTGTAGTCGGGGCACAGACCTGGGATCATGGGATTTTAGCCAAATTCCTTCGTTTAGGCCTCTGAATAATAAATTTCCGTATTAATTATGTCAAGATGAAGATGTGTCGGAGAGAAAATCAACAACGGAAAATCGCACCAGGGGCAATTTCGTCGTTTGTCGCGACCGTGTCGAAATGGGCCGAAATTTGGCAGGTTGATTGGAAATGGCCCGAGAAATTGGACTCGGGGCACAGACCCAGGATCATGGATTTTAGCCAAATTCCTTCGTTTAGGCCTCCGAATAATTAATTTCCGTATTAATTATGTCAGGTTGAAGATGTGTTGGACAGAAAATTAACAGCATGAAATCGCACCAGGGGCAATTTTGTCATTCGTCGCGACAGTGTCTGAATGGGCCAAAATTTGGCAAGTTGATTGGAAACGGCCCCAGAAATCGTAGTCGGGGCATAGGCCCGGGATCACGAGATTTTAGCCCAATTCCTTCATTTAGGCGTCCAATAATTAATTTCCGTATTAATTATGTCAGGTTGAAGAAAGGTGTTGGACGGAAAATTAACAAAGAAAAATCGCACCAGGGGCAATTTCGTCATTAGTCGCGATGGTGTCGGAATGGGCCGAAATTTGGCAGGTCGATTGGAAACGGTCCAAGAAATTGGACTCGGGGCACGGACCTGGGATACTGGGATTTTAGCCAAATTCCTTCGTTTAGGCCACCAAATAATTAATTTCCGTATTAATTATGTCAGGCTGAAGAAGTGTTGGACAGAGAATTAAAAAAAGAAAAATAGCACCAGGGGTAATTTCGTCATTTGTTCTGACGGTGTCGGAATGGGCTGAAATTTAGCAGGTTGATTGGAAACGGCCCCAGAAATTGGAGTCAGGGCACGGACCCGGGATCACGGGATTTTAGCCAAATTCCTTTGTTTAAGCCTCCGAACAATTAATTTTCGTATTAATTATGTCATGTTCTAGAAGTGTTGGGCAGAAAATTAACAAAGAAAAATCACCCCAGGTGAAATTTCATCATTTGTCGCGACGGTGTCGAAATCGGAATAATTAATTTTTGTATTAATTATGTCAGGTCGAAGATGTGTTGGACAGAAAATTAACAACCAAAACCGCACCAGGGGCAATTTTGTCATTTGTTGCGACGGAGTTGGAATGGGCCGAAATTTGGCAGGTTGATTGGAAACAGCCCCAGAAATTGGAGTTGGGGCACAGACCCGGGATCACGGGATTTTAGCAAAATTCCTTCGTTTAGGCCTCCGAATAATTAATTTTCGTATTAATTATGTCAGGCTGAAGAAGTGTTGGAACGAAATTTAAAAGAGAAAAACCGCCCCTGGGGCAATTTCGTCATTTGTTGCGACAGTGTCGCAATGGGACGAAATTTGGCTGGTTGATTGGAAACGGCCCGAGAAATTGGACTCTGGGCACAGACTCGGGATCACGGGATTTTAGCCAAATTCCTTCGTTTAGGCCTCCGAATAATTAATTTTCGTATTAATTATGTCCAGTTGAAGTTGTGTTGGACAAAAAATTAACAACGCAAAACCGCACTAGAGACAATTTTGTCATTTGTCGTGACGGTGTCGGAATGGGCCGAAATTTGACAAGTTGATTGGAAATGGTCCGAGAAATTGGACTCAGGGCACAAAGCCGTGATCGTGGGATTTTAGCCAAATTCCTTTGTTTAGGCTTCCGAATAATTAAATTCCGTATTAATTAGGCCAGGTTGAAGATGTGTTGGATAGAAAATTAACAACGCAAAACCGCACCAGGGGCAATTTTGTCATTTCTCGCAACGAGGTCGGAATGGGCCGAAATTTGGCATGTTGATTGGAAACTGCCCCATAAATTGGAGTCGGGGCACAAAATCGGGATCACAAGATTTTGGCCAAATTCCTCCGTTTAGGCCTCCGAATAATTAATTTTCGTATTAATTATGTCAGGTTGAAAAAGTGTTGGACCGAAAATTAAAAAAGAAAAACCGCACCATGGGTAATTTCGTCATTTGTCGTGACGCTGTCACAATGGCCCAAAATTTATCCGGTTGATTGGAAACGACATGAGAAATTGGACTCTGGGCACAGACCCGGGATCACGGGATTTTAGCCAAATTCCTTCGTTTAGGTCTCGGAATAATTAACTTCTGTATTAATTATGTCAGGTTGAAGATGTGTTGGACAGAAAATTAACAACGCAAAACCGCACCAGGGGAAATTTTGTCATTTGTTGCGACGGCGTCGGAATGGGCCGAAATTTGGTATGTTGATTGGAAACGGCCCCAGAAATTGGAGTTGGGGTGCCGACCCGGGATCACGGGATTTTAGCCAAATTCCTTCATTTAGGCCTCCGAATAATTAATTTCCCTATTAATTATGTCAGGTTGAAGAAGTGTTGGATTGATAAATAGAAAAGAAAAATCACACCAGGGGCAATTTCGTCATTTGTTGCGACGGTGTCGGAATTTGTCAAAATTTAGCGGGTTGATTGGAAACGGCCTTAGAAATTGGACTCGGGGCACATACCCGGGATCACGGGATTTTAGCCAAATTCCTTCGTTATAATTAATTTTCGTATTAATTATGTAAGGCTGAAGAAGTGTTAGGCAGAAAATTAACAAAGAAAAATCGCACCAGGAAAAATTTCGTCATTTGTCACGACAGTGTCGGAATGGGTCGAAATTTGGCCGGTTGATTGGAAACGACCCGAGAAATTGGACACTGGGCACAGACCCGGGATCATGGGATTTTGGCCAAATTCCTTCGTTTAGGCATCGGAATAATTAATTTCTATATTAATTATGTCGGGTTGAAGATGTGTTGGACAGAAAATTAACAACCAAAACCGCACCTGGGGCAATTTTGTCATTTGTTCCAACGGAGTTGGAACGGGCCAAAATTTGGCAGGTTGATTGGAAACGGCCCCAGAAATTGGAGTCGGGGCACAAACCCGGGATCACGGGATTTTAGCCAAATTCTTTCGTTTAGGTCCCCAATAATTAATTTCCGTATTAATTATGCCAGGTTGATGAAGTGTTGGACAGAAAATTAACAAAGAAAAATCGTACCTGGGGCAATTTCGTCTTTTGTCACGACGGTGTCCGAATGGGCCGAAATTTGACCGGTTGATTGGAAACGGCCCGTGAAATTAGACTTGGGGCATAGCCCCAGGATCACGGGATTTTAGCTAAATTCCTTCGTTTAGGCCTCCGAATAATTAATTTATGTATTAATTATGCTATGTTGAAGATGTGTTTGACAGAAAATTAACAACGCAAAACCGCACCAGGGCAATTTTGCCATTTGTCGCGACGGTGTAAAAATGGATCGAAATTCGGCAGGTTGATTGGAAACAGCCCCAGAAATTGGAGTCAGGGCACAGACCCAATATCACGAGATTTTTGTCAAATTCCTTCGTTTAGGCCTCCGAATAATTAATTTTCGTATTAATTATGTCAGGTCGAAGATGTGTTGGACAGAAAATTAACAACACAAAACCGTACCAGGGGCAATTTCGTCATTTGTCGCGACGGTGTCGGAATGGACCGAAATTTGGCCGGTTGGTTGGAAACGGCCCGAGAAATTGGACTTTGGGCACAGACACGGGATCATGGGATTTTAGCCAAATTCCTTCGTTTAGTCCTCCAAATAATTAATTTCCGTATTAATTATGTCAGGTGGAAGATGTGTTGGACAGAAAATAAACAACCCAAAACAGCTCCAGGGGCAATTTTGTCATTTGTCACGACGGTGTAGGAATGGGCCGAAATTTGGTACGTTGATTGGAAACGGCCCCAAAAATTGGAGTCGGGGCACAGACTCGGGATCACGGGATTTTATCAAAATTCCTTCGTTTAGACCTCGGAATATCTAATTTCCGCATTGATTATGTCAGGTTGAAGAAGTGTTGGACAGAAAATTAAAAAAGAAAAATCGCACAAAGGGCAATTTCGTCATTTGTCGTGATGGTGTCGAAATGGGCAGAAATTTGGTAGGTTGATTGGAAACGGCCTGAAAAATTGGACTCGGGGTACAGACCCGGAATCACGAGATTTTAGCCAAATTCCTTCGTTTAGGCCTCCAAATACTAAATTTCCGTATTAATTATCTCAGGTTGAAGATGTGTTGGACAGAAAATTAACAACGCAAAACCGCACAAGGGACAATTTTGTCATTTGTCGTGAAGGTGTCGGAATGGGCCGAAATTTGGCAGGTTGATTTGGAAACAGCCCCAAAAATTGGAGTCGGGGCACAGACCCGGGATCACGAGATTTTAGCCAAATTCCTTTGTTTAGGCCTCCGAATAATTATTTTCCGTTTTAATTACATCAGGTTGAAGAAGTGTTGGACAGAAAATTTGCAAAAAAAAAATCGCACCAGGGGCAATTTCATCATTTGTCGCGACGGTGTCGGAATGGGCCGAAATTTGGTAGGTTGATTGGAAACGGCTTTAGAAATTTGACTCGGGGCACAGGCCCAGGATCATGGTATTTTAGCCAAATTCCTTTGTTTAGGCATCCAAATATTTAATTTTCGTATTAATTATGTCAGGTTGAAGATGTGTTGGACAAAAAATTAACAACGTAAAATCGCACCAGAGATAATTTTGTCATTTGACGTGACGGTGTCGGAATGGGTCGAAATTTGGCAGGTTGATTTGAAACGACCCCAGTAATTGGAGTCGGGGCATAGACCCGGGATCACGGGATTTTAGCCAAATTCCTTAGTTTAGGCCTCTGAATAATTAATTTTCTTATTAATTATGTCTGGTTGAAGATGTGTTGGATAGAAAATTAACAACGCAAAATCGCACTAGGGGCAATTTCGTCATTTATCACGGCGGTGTCGGAATGGGCCGAAATTTGGCAGGTTGATTGGAAACGGTCTGAGAAATTGGACCGGGGCACAAACCCGGGATCACGGGATTTTAGGCAAATTCCTTCGTTTAGGCCCCCGAATAATTAATTTTTGTATTAATTATGTCCAGTTGAAGATGTGTTGGACAGAAAATTAACAACGCAAAACCGCATTAGGGGCAATTTTGTCATTTCTCTCGATGGTGTCGGAATGGGCCGAAATTTGGCATGTTGATTGGAAACGGCACCATAAATCGGAGTCGGGCCATAGACTCGCGATCACGGGATTTTTGCCAAATTCCTTCGTTTTGGCCTCCAAATAATTAATTTCCGTATTAATTATTTCAGGTTGAAGAAGTGTTGGACCGAAAATTAAAATAAGAAAAATTGCTCCAGGGGCAATTTCATCATTTGTCACGATGGTGTCGCAACAGTCCGAAATTTGGCCGGCTGATTGGAAACTGCCCGAGAAATTGGACTCTAGGCACAGACCCGGGATCACTGGATTTTAGCCAGATTCCTTCGTTTAGGCCTCCGAATAATTAATTTTTGTATTAATTATGTCCAGTTGAAGATGTGTTGGACAGAAAATTAACAACGCAAAATCGTACCAGGGGCAATTTTGTCATATCTTGCGACGGTGTCGAAATGGACGAAAATTTGGCAGGTTGATTGGAAACGGCTCCCGAAATTGGAGTCGCGGCACAGACCCGCGATACGGGATTTTAGCCGAATTCATTCGTTTAGGCCTACGAATAATTAATTTCCGTATTAATTATGTCAGGTTGAAGAAGTTTTGGACAGAAAATTAAAAAAGAAAAACCGCACCAGGGGCAATTTCGTCATTTGTCGTGACGGTGTCGAAATGGGTCGAATTTTGTAGGTTAATTGAAAACAGCCCGAGAAATTAGACTCGGGGCACAGACCCGGGAGCATGAGATTTTAGCCAAATTCCTTCGATTAGGCCTTCGAATAGTTAATTTTCGTATTAATTATGTCAAGTTGAAGATGTGTTGGACAGAAAATTAACAACGCAAAACTGCACCAAGGGCAATTTTGTCATTTGTTGCGACGGTGTCGGAATGGGTTGAAATTTGGCAGGTTGATTGGAAATGACCCCAGAAATTGAAGTCGGGGCACAGACCTAGGATCATGGGATTTTAGCCAAATTCCTTCGTTTAGGCCTCAGAATAATTAATTTCCGTATTAATTATATCAGGTTGAAGAAGTGTTGGACAGAAAATTAACAAAGAAAAATTGCACCAAGGGCAATTTCGTCATTTGTCGCGACGGTGTCGGAATGGCCCAAAATTAGGCTGGTCTATTGGAAACGGCCCGTGAAATTAGACTCGGGGCACAGGCCTGGGATCATGAGATTTTAGCCAAATTCCTTCGTTTAGGCCTCCGAATAATTAATTTCCTTATTAATTATGTCAGGTTAAAGAAGTGTTGTATAGAAAATTAACAAAGATAAATCTTATCAGGGGCAATTTTGTCATTTGTCACGATGGTGTCATAACGGACCGAAATTTGGCAGGTTGATTGAATACGGTTCGAGAAATTGGAGTCGAGGCAGAGACCCGTTATCATGAGATTTTAGTCAAATTCCTTCGTTTAGGCCTCCAAATACTTAATTTCCATATTAATTATGTCAGGTTGATGATGTGTTGGACAGAAAATTAACAACGTAAAACTGCACTAAGGGCAATTTTGTCATTTGTCGCGAAGGTGTCGGAATGGCCGAAATTTGGCAGGTTGATTGGAAACGGCCCCAGAAATTGGAGTCGGGGCACAGACCCGGGATCACGAGATTTTAGCCAAATTCCTTTGTTTAGGCCTCCGAATAATTAATTTTTGTATTAATTACGTCAGGTTGAAGAAGTGTTGGACAGAAAATTTGCAAAAAAATCGTACAAGGGGCAATTTCATCATTTGTCGCGACGGTGTCGGAATGGGCCGAAATTTGGCAGGTTGATTGGAAACGGCTTGAGAAATTTGACTCGGGGCACAGGCCCAGGATCACGGGATTTTAGCCAAATTCCTTCGTTTAGGCCTCTAAATAATTAATTTTCGTATTAATTATATCAGGTTGAAGATGTGTTGGACAGAAAATTAACAACGCAAAACCGCACCAGGGGCAATTTTGTCATTTGACGCAACAGTGTCGGAATAGGTCGAAATTTGGCAGGTTGATTGGAAACGACCCCAGTAATTGGAGTCGGGGTACAGGCTCGAGATCACGGGATTTTAGCTAAATTCCTTAGTTTAGGCCTCCGAATAATTAATTTTCGTATTAATTATGTCTGGTTGAAGATGTGTTGGATAGAAAATTAACAACGCAAAATCGCACCAGAGGCAATTTCGTCATTTGTCACGACGGTGTCGGAATGGGCCGAAATTTGGCAAGTTGATTGGAAACGGTCTGAGAAATTGGACCCGGTGCACAAACCTAGGATCACGGGATTTTAGCCAAATTCCTTTGTTTAGGCCTCCGAATAATTAAATTCGTGTTAATTAGGTCAGGTTGAAGATGTGTTGGATAGAAAATTAACAACGCAAAACCGCACCAGGGGCAATTTTGTCATTTCTCTCGATGGTGTCAAAATGGGCCGAAATTTGGCAGGTTGATTGGAAATGGCACCATAAATTGGAGTCGGGCCACAGACCCGCGATCACGGGATTTTTGCCAAATTCCTTCGTTTAGGCCTCCGAATAATTAATTTTCATATTAATTATGCCAGGTTGAAGAAGTGTTGGATCGAAAATTAAAAAAGAAAAACCGCACCGGGGACAGTTTCGTCATTTGTCGCGGCGGTGTCGCAATGGTCCGAAATTTGGCAGGCTGATTGGAAACTGCCCGAGAAATTGGACTCTAGGCACAGACCCGGGATCACGGGATTTTAGCCAAATTCGTTTGTTTAGGCCTCTGAATAATTAATTTTCGTATTAATTATGTCCGATTGAAGATGTGTTGGACAGAAAATTAACAACGCAAAACCGCACCATGGGCAATTTTGTCATTTGTTGCGACGGTGTCGGAATTGGCGAAAATTTGGCAGGTTAATTGGAAACGGCCCCCGAAATTGGAGTCGCAGCACAGACCCGCGATTACGGGATTTTAGCCGAATTCATTCGTTTAGGCCTTCAAATAATTAATTTCCGTATTAATTATGTCAGGTTGAAGAAGTTTTGGACAGAAAATTAAAAGAGAAAAATCGCACCAGGGGCAATTTCGTCATTTGTCGTGACGATGTCGGAATGGGCCGAAATTTGGCAGGTTAATTGATAACGGCCCGAGAAATTAGACTCGGGGCATAGACCTGGGATCACGGGATTTTAGCCAAATTCCTTCTTTTAGGCCTCCGAATAGTTAATTTCTGTATTAATTATGTCAGGCAAAAGAAGTGTCGGACAGAAAATTAACAAAGATAAATTTTATCAGGGGCAATTTTTTCATTTGTCACGATGGTGTCGCAATGGGCCGAAATTTGGCAGGTTGATTGAAGACGGTCCCAGAAATTGGAGTCGAGGCAGAGACCCGGTATCATGAGATTTTAGTCAAATTCCTTCGTTTAGGCCTCCGAATAATTTATTTCCGTATTAATTATGTCAAGTCGAAGATATGTCGGACAGAAAATTAACAACACAAAGCCGTACCAAGGGCAATTTCATCATTTGTCGCGACGGTGTCGAAATTGATCGAAATTTGGCAGGTTGATTAGAAACGACCCGAGAAATTGGACTCGGGGTAAATACTTGGGATCATGGGATTTTAGCCAAATTCCTTCATTTAGTCCTCTGAATAATTAATTTTCGTATTCATTATGTCAGGCTGAAGAAGTGTCGGACAGAAAATTAACAAAGAAAAACTGCACCAGGTGCAATTTCGTCATTTGTCGCGACGGTGTCGGAATGGGCTGAAATTTGGCCGGTTGATTGGAAACGGCCCGAGAAATTGGACTCTGGGCACAAACCCAAGATCACAGGATTTTAGCCAAATTCCTTCGTTTAGGCATCTTAATAATTAATTTCTGCATTAATTATGTTAGGTTGAAGATGTGTTGGACAGAAAATTAACAACGCAAAACCGCACCAGGGGCAATTTTGTCATTTGTCGCGACGGTGTCAGAATGGGCCGAAATTTGGCAGGTTGATTGGAAATCGCCCCAAAAATTGGACTCAGGGCACAGACCCGGGATCACGGAGTTTTAGCCAAATTCCATCGTTTAGGCGTTCGAATAATTAATTTCTATATTAATTATGTCGGAATGAAGATGTGTTGGATAGAAAATTAACAACGCAAAACCGCACCAGGGGCAATTTTGTCATTTGTCGCGACGGTGTCGAAACGGGGCCGAAATTTGGCAGGTTGATTGGAAACGGCCCCAGAAATTGGAGTCGGGGCACAGACCCAGGATCACGGGATTTTAGCCAAATTCTTTCCTTTAGGCCTTCGAATGATTAATTTCCGTATTAATTATTTCATGTTGAAGATGTGTTGGAATGAAAATTAACAATGCAAAACCGCACTTGGGGTAATTTCGTCATTTGGCATGATGGTGTCGAAATGGGTCAAAATTTTACAGGTTGATTGGAAACGGCCCGAGAAATTGGACTCGGGGTACATACCCGGGATCATGGGATTTTAGCCAAATTCCTTCGTTTAGGCCTACGAATAATAAATTTCTGCATTAATTATGTCAAGTTGATGAAGTGTTAGACAGAAAACAAACAAAGAAAAACTGCACTAGGGGTAATTTTGTCATTTGTCGCGACGGTGACGAAATGGGCGGAAATTTGGCAGGTTGATTGGAAAACGGCCCCAGAAATTGGACTCGGGGCATAGACCTGGGATCGCGAGATTTTAGCCAAATTCCTTCATTTAGGCCTCCGAATAATTCAATTCCGTATTAATTAGGTCAGCTTGAAGATGTGTTAGACAGAAAATTAACAACGCAAAATCGCACCAAGGGCAATTTTGTCATTTTTCGCGACGGTGTCGGAATGGGCCGGGATTTGGCAGGTTGACTGGTAACGGCCCCAGAAATTTGAGTCGGGGCACAGGCCCGAGATCACGGGATTTTTCCTAAATTCCTTCGTTTAGGCCTTTGAATAATTTATTTTCGTATTAATTATGTCAGGTTGAAGAAGTGTTGGACAGAGAATTAAAAAAGAAAAATCGCACCAGGGACGATTTCGTCATTTGTCGCGACGGAGTCAGAATGGGCTGAAATTTGGCAGGTTGATTGGAAACGGCTCGTGAAATCGGACTCGGGGAATAGACCCAGGATCACGGGATTTTAGCCAAATTCCTTCGTTTAGTCCTCCGAATAATTAATTTTCGTATTAATTATGTTAGGTTGAAGATGTGTTGGACAGAAAATTAACAACACAAACCCACACCAGGGGCAATTTTGTCATTTGTCGCGACGGTATAGGAATGGACCGAAATTTGGCAGGTTGATTGGAAATGACCCCAGAAATTGGACTCCCGGCACAGACCCGGGATCACGGGATTTTAGCCAAATTCCTTCATTTAGGCCTCCGAATAATTAATTTCCGTATTAATTATGTCTGAATGAAAATGTGTTGGATAGAAAATTAACAACGCAAAACCGCACCAGGGACAATTTTATCATTTAACGCGACGGTGTCGGAACGGGGCGAAATTTGGCAGGTTGATTGGAAACGGCCCGAGAAATTGGATTCGGGGCACAGACTCGGGATCACGGAGTTTTAGCTAAATTACTTCATTTAGGTGTCCGAATAATTAATTTCTCTATTAATTATGTCTGAATGAAGATGTGTTGGATAGAAAATTAACAACGTAAAATCGCTCCAGGGGCAATTTTGTCATTTGTCGCGACAGTGTCGGAATGGGCCGATATTTTGCAGGTTGATTGGAAACGACCCGAGAAATTGGAGTCGGGGCACATACCCGGGATCATGGGATTTTAGCCAAATTCCTTCATTTAGGCCTCCGAATAATTAATTTCCGTTTTAATTATGTCAGGCTGAAGAAGTGTTGGACAGAAAGTAAATAAAGAAAAATCGCACCAGGAGCAATCTAGTCATTTGTCGCGACGGTTTTGGAATGGGCCGAAATTTAGCAGGTTGATTGGAAACGGCCCCAAAAATTGGAGTCGGGGCACTGGCTCCGGATCTCGAGATTTTTGCCAAATTCCTTCGTTTAAGCCTCGGAATATTTAATTTTCGTATTAATTATGTCACGTTGAAGAAGTGTTGGGCCGAAAATTAAAAAAGAAAAACCGTACCATTGGCAATTTCGTCATTTGTCACGACGGTGTCGGGATGGGCCAAAATTTGGCCGGTTGATTGGAAACGGGCCGAGAAATTGGACTCTGGGCACAGACTCGGGATCACGGTATTTTAGCTAAATTTCTTCGTTTAGGCCTTCGAATAGTTAATTTTCGTATTAATTATGTCCAGTTGAAGATGTGTTGGACAAAAAATTAACAATGCAAAACCGCACCAGGGGCAATTTCGTCATTTGTCGCGACGGTGCCGGAATCGGCCAAAATTTGGTAGGTTGATTGGAAACAGCCCGTGAAATTAGACTCGGGGCACAAGCCCGGGATCACGAGATTTTTAGCCAAATTGTTTCATTTAGGCCTCCGAATAATTAATTTACGTATTAATTATGTCAGGTTGAAGATGTGTTGGACAGAAAATTAACAACACAAAACCGCACCGGGGGCAATTTTGTCATTTGTCTCGACGGTGTCGGAATGGATCGAGTTTGGCAGGTTGATTGGAAACGGCCCTAGAAATTGGAGTCGGAGCATAAACCCGGGATCACGGGATTTTAGTCAAATTCCTTTGTTTAGGCTTCCAAATAGTTAATTTTCGTATTAATTATATCAGGTTGAAGATGTGTTGGACAGAAAATTAACAACGCAAAACCGTAACAGGGGCAATTTTGTCATTTGTCGCGACGGTGTCGAAATGGGCCGAAATTTGGCAGGTTGATTGGAAACGGCACCAGAAATTGGAGTCGAGGCACAGACCCGGTATCACTGGATTTCAGCCAAATTCCTTCGTTTAGGCCTGGGAATAATTAATTTTTGTATTAATTATGTCAGGTTGAAGATGTGTTGGACAGAAAATTAACAACGCAAAATCGCACTCGGGTCAATTTTGCCATTTGTTGCGACGGCATCGGAATGGGACAAAATTTGGTAGGTTGATTGGAAACGGCCCCAGAAATTGGAGTCGGGGTACAGTCCCCGGATCACGGGATTTTAGCCAAATTCCTTCATTTAGGCCTCCTAATAATTAATTTTCCTATTAATTATGTCAGGTTGAAGAAGTGTTGGATAGAAATTTAAAAAAGAAAAACCGTACCAGAGGCAATTTCGTCATTTGTCGCGACGGTGTCGGAATTGGTTGAAACTTGGCGGGTTCATTGGAAACGGCCCGAGAAATTGGACTTGGGGCACAAACCCGGGATCACAGGATTTTAGCCAAATTCCTTCATTTAGGCCTTCGAATAATTAATTTTCATATTATTTATGTCAGGCTGAAGAAGTGTTGATAGAAAATTAAGAAAGAAAAATCACACTAGAGGCAATTTTATCATTTGTTGCGACGGTGTCGCAATGGGCCAAAATTTGGCAGGTTGAATGGAAATGGCCCCAGAAATTGGAGTCGGGGCACAGTCCCGGGATCACGGGATTTTAGCAAATTTCCTTCATTTAGACCTCGGAATAATTAATTTCCGTATTGATTATGTCAGGTTGAAGAAGTGTTGGACAGAAAATTAAAAAAGAAAAATTGCACCAAGGGCAATTTCGTCATTTGTCGTGACAGTGTCGGAATTGGCCGAAATTTGGCAGGTTGATTGGAAACGGCCCCAGAAATTAGAGTCGGGGCACAGACCCGGGATCACGAGACTTTAGCCAAATTCCTTTGTTTAGGCCTCCGAATAATTAATTTATGTATTAATTACGTCAGGTTGAAGAAGTGTTGGACAGAAAATTTGCAAAAAAAAATCGCACAAGGGGCAATTTCATCATTTGTCGCAACAGTGTCGGAATGGGCCGAAATTCGGCAGATTGATTGGAAACGGCTTGAGAAATTTGACTCGGGGCACAGGGCCAGGATCACGGGATTTTAGCCAAATTTCTTCGTTTAGGCCTCCAAATAATTAATTTCCCTATTAATTCTGTCAGGTTCAAGATGTGTTGGACAGAAAATTAACAACGCAAAACCGCACCAGGAACAATTTTGTAATTTGATGCGACGGTGTCGGAATAGGTCGAAATTTGGCAGGTTGATTGGAAATGACCCCAGTAATTGGAGTCGGGGCACAGACCCGGGATCACGGGATTTTAGCTAAATTCCTTAGTTTAGGCCTCCGAATAATTAATTTTCGTATTAATTATGTCTGGTTGAAGATGTGTTGGATAGAAAATTAACAAAGCAAAATCGCACCGGGGGCAATTTCGTCATTTGTCACGACGGTGTCGGAATGGGCCGAAATTTGGTAAGTCGATTGGAAACGGTCCGAGAAATTGGACCCGGGGCACAAACCTAGGATCACGGGATTTTAGCCAAATTCCTTCGTTTAGGCCTCCGAATAATTAATTTTCCTATTAATTAGGTCAGGTTGAAGAAGTGTTGGACAGAAAATTAACAACGCAAAACCACACCAGTGGCAATTTTGTCATTTCTCTCGATGGTGTCGGAATGGGCCGAAATTTGGTGGGTTGATTGGAAATGGCACCATAAACTGGAGTCGGGCCACAGACCCGCGATCACGGGATTTTTGCCAAATTCCTTCATTTAGGCTTCCGAATAATTAATTTCCGTATTAATTATGTCGGGTTGAAGAAGTGTTGGATCGAAAATTAAAAAAGAAAAACCGCACCGGGGACAGTTTCGTCATTTCTCGCAGTGTTGTCGCAATGGTCCTAAATTTGGCCGGCTGATTGGAAACTGCCCGAGAAATTGGATTCTAGGCACATACCCGGGATCACAGGACTTTAGCCAAATTCCTTTGTTTAGGCCTCCGAATAATTAATTTCCGTATTAATTATGTCCGGTTGAAGATGTGTTGGACAGAAAATTAACAACGCAAAACCGCACCATGGGCGATTTTGTCATTTGTTGCGATGGTGTCGGAATGGGTGAAAATTTGGCAGGTTGATTGGAAACGGCCTCCGAAATTGGAGTCGCGGCACAGACCCACGATTACAGGATATTAGCCGAATTCATTCGTTTAGGCCTCCAAATAATTAATTTCCGTATTAATTATGTCAGGTTGAAGAAGTTTTGGAAAGAAAATTAAAAAAGAAACATCGCACCAGGGGCAATTTCGTCATTTGTCGTGACGCTGTTGGAATGGGCCGAAATTTGGCAGGTTAATTGAAAATGGCCCGAGAAATTAGACTGGGGGCACAGACCCGAGATCACGGGATTTTAGCCAAATTCATTCGTTTAGGCCTCCAAATAGTTAATTTTCGTATTAATTATGTTTGGTTGAAGATGTGTTGGATAGAAAATTAACAACGCAAAACCGCACCAAGGGCAATTTTGTCCTTTATTGCGACGGTGTCGGAATGGGCTAAAATTTGGCAAGTTGATTGGAAATGACCCCAGAAATTGAAGTCAAGGCATAGACCCGAGATCACGGGATTTTAGCCAAATTCCTTTGTTTAGGCCTCAGAATAATTAATTTCTGTATTAATTATATCAGGTTGAAAAAGTGTTGGACAGAAAATTAACAAAGAAAAATCGCAACAAGGGTAATTTCGTCATTTGTCACGACGGTGTCGGAATGGCCCAAAATTAGGCAGGTTGATTGGAAACGGCCCATGAAATTAGACTCGGGGCACAGGCCTGGGATCACGAGATTTTAGCCAAATTCCATCGTTTAGGCCTCCGAGTAATTAATTTTCGTATTAATTATGCCAGGCTGAAGAAGTGTTGGACAGAAAATTAACAAAGATAAATCTTATCAGGGGCAATTTTGTCATTTGTCATGATGGTGTCGCAATGGACCGAAATTTGGCAGGTTGATTGAAGACGATCCCAGAAATTGGAGTCGAGGCAGAGACCCGATATCAAATTCCTTCGTTTAGGCCTCCGAATAATTTATTTCCGTATTAATTAGGTCAAGTTGAAGATATGTCGGACAGAAAATTAACAACTCAAAGCCGTACCAGGGACGATTTCATCATTTGTCGCGACGGTGTAGGAATTGGTCGAAATTTGGCAGGTTGATTGGAAACGACCCGAGAAATTGGACTCGGGGTAAATACTCGGGATCATGGGATTTTAGCAAAATTCCTTCGTTTAGTCCTCCGAATAATTAATTTTCGTATTCATTATGTCAGGCTGAAGAAGTGTCGGACAGAAAATTAACAAAGAAAAACTGCACCAGGGGCAATTTCGTCATTTGTCGCGACGGTGTTGGAATGGGCCGAAATTTGGCCGATTGATTGGAAACGGCCCGAGAAATTGGACTCTGGGCACAGACCCGAGATCACAAGATTTTAGCCAAATTCCTTCGTTTAGGCCTCCGAATAATTAATTTCCGTATTAATTATGTCAAGTTGAAGATGTGTTGGACAGAAAATTAACAACGCAAAACCGCACCAGAGGCAATTTTGTCATTTGTCGCGACGGTGTCAAAATGGGCCGAAATTTGGTAGGTTGATTGGAAATCACCCCAGAAATTGGACTCGGGGCACAGACCCGGGATCACGGAGTTTTAGCCAAATTCCTTTGTTTAGGCATCCGAATAATTAATTTCTCTATTAATTATGTCTGAATGAAGATGTGTTGGATAGAAAATTAACAACGCAAAATCGCACCGGGGGCAATTTTGTCATTTGTCACGACGGTGGCGGAACGGGCCGAAATTTGGCAAGTTGATTGGAAACGGCCCCAGAAATTGGAGTCGGGGCACAAACCAGGGATCACGGGATTTTAGCCAAATTCTTTCCTTTAGGCCTTCGAATGATTAATTTTCATATTAATTATGCCAGGTTGAAGATGTGTTGGAATGAAAATTAATAACGCAAAACCGCAGCATTAATTATGTCAGGCTGAAAAAGTGTTAGACAGAAAATCAACAAAGAAAAACTGCACCAGGGGTAATTTTGTCATTTGTCGTGACGGCGTCGAAATAGGCAGAAATTTGGCAGGTTGATTGGAAAACGGCCCCAGAAATTGGAGTCAGGGCACAGACACGGGATCACGTGATTTTAGCCAAATTCCTTCGTTTAGGCCTCCAATAATTAATTTCCGTATTAATTATGTCAGGTTGAAGAAGTGTTGGACAGAAAATTAACAAAGAAAATCGCACCAGGGGCAATTTCGTCATTTATCGGGACTGTATCGGAATCGGCCGAAGTTTGGCTGGTTGATTGGAAACGGTCCGAGAAATTGGACTCGGGACATAGACCCGGGATCGCGGGATATTAGCAAATTCCTTCGTTTATTCCTCCGAATAATTAAATTTCGTATTAATTAGGTCAGCTTGAACATGTGTTGGACAGAAAATTAACAACGCAAAACTGCACCAGGGGCAATTTTGTCATTTTTCGCGACTGTGTCGGAATGGGCCGGGATTTGGCAGGTTGATTGGTAACGGCCCCAAAAATTTGAGTCGGGGCACAGGCCCAGGATCATGGGATTTTTCCTAAATTCCTTCGTTTAGGCCTTTGAATAATTTATTTTCATATCAATTATGTCAGGTTGAAGAAGTGTTGGACAGAGAATTAAAAAAGAAAAATCACACCGGGGACGATTTCGTCATTTGTCGTGATGAAGTCGGAATGGGCCGAAATTTGGCAGGTTGATTGGAAACGGCCCGTGAAATCGGACTCGGGGAACAGACCCGGGATCACGGGATTTTAGCCAAATTCCTTCGTTTAGTCCTCAGAATAATTAATTTTCGTATTAATTATGTCAGGTTGAAGATGTGTTGGACAGAAAATTAACAATGCAAACCCGCACCAGGCGCAATTTTGTCATTTGTCGCGACGGTGTCGGAATGGACCGAAATTTGGCAGGTTGACTGAAAATGACCCCAAAAATTGGACTCCGGGCACAGACCCGGGATCACGGGATTTTAGCCAAATTCCTTCGTTTACGCCTCCGAATAATTAATTTTCGTATTAATTATGTCTGAATGAAAATATGTTGGATAGAAAATTAACAACGTAAAACCGCACCAGGGACAATTTTGTCATTTCTCGCGACGGTGTCGGAACGGGCCGAAATTTGGCAGGTTGATAGGAAACGGCCCGAGAAATTGGACTCGGGACATAGACCCGTGATGATGAAATTTTAGCCAAATTCCTTCGTTTAGGCCTCCGAATAATTAATTTCTGCATTAATTATGTCAGGTTGAAGATGTGTTGAACAGAAAATTAAAAACGCAAAATCGCACCAGGGGCAATTTTGTCATTTGTCACGATAGTGTCGGAATGGGCCAAAATTTGACAGGTTGATTGGAAACGACCCGAGAAATTGGAGTCGGGGCACATACCCGGGATCATGGGAATTTAGCCAAATTCCTTCGTTTAGGCCTCCGAATATTTAATTTTCGTATTAATTATGTCAGGTTGAAGAAGTGTTGGGCCGAAAATTAAAAAGGAAAAACCGCACCATGAGCAATTTCGTCATTTGTTACGACGGTGTCGGGATGGGCCAAAATTTAGCCGGTTGATTGGAAACGGCTCGAGAAATTGGACTCTGGGCACAGACACGAGATCACGGTATTTTAGCCAAATTCCTTTGTTTAGGCCTCCGAATTGTTAATTTTCGTATTAATTTTGTCCAGCTAAAGATGTGTTGGACAGAAAATTAACAACGCATAACCACACCAGGGGCAATTTCGTCATTTGTCGCGATGGTGCTGGAATCGGCCAAAATTTGGTGGGTTGATTGGAAACGGCCTGTGAAATTAGACTCGGGGCACAGGCCCTGGATCACGAGATTTTAGCCAAATTGTTTCGTTTAGGCCTCCGAATAATTAATTTATGTATTAATTATGTCTGGTTGAAGATGTGTTGGACAGAAAATTAACAACGCAAAGCTGCACCTGGGGCAATTTTGTCATTTGTCTCGACGGTGTCGGAATGGGTCGAGATTTGGCAGGTTGATTGGAAACGGCCCCAGAAATTGGAGTCGGAGCATAGACCTGGGATCACGGGATTTTAGTCAAATTCCTTTGTTTAGGCTTCCGAATAATTAATTTCCGTATTAATTATGTTAGGTTGAAGATGTGTTGGACAGAAAATTAACAACGCAAAACTGCACCAGGGGCAATTTCGTCATTTGTCGTGACGGTGTCGGAATTGGTCGAAATTTGGCAGGGTGATTGGAAATGGCCCTAGAAATTGGACTCGAGGTACGTACCCAAGATCAAGAGATTTTTGCCAAATTCCTTGGTTTAGGCCTCCGAATAAATAATTTCTGTATTTATTATGTCAAGCTGAAGAAGTGTTGGACCGAAAATTAACAAAGAAAATCACCAGGGGTAATTTTGTCATTTGTGGCGACGGTGTCGTAATGGGCCGAAATTCGGCAGGTTGATTGGGAACGGCCCTAGAAATTTGAGTCGGGGCACAGACCCGGGATCACGGGATTTTAGCAAAATTCCTTCGCTTAGGCCCCAGAATAATTAATTTTCGTATTAATTATGTCAGGTTGAAGAAGTGTTGGACAGAAAATTGTCAAAGAAAAATCGCACCAAGGGCAATTTTGTCATTTGTCGCAACAGTGTCGGAATGGGCCGAAATTTGGCGGGTTGATTGGAAACGGCCCGAGAAATTGGACTCGGGACATAGACCCAGGATCACGAGATTTTAGCCAAATTCCCTCATTTAGGCCTCCGAATAATTAATTTCCGTATTAATTATGTCAAGTTCAAGATGTGTTGGACAGAAAATTAACAACGCAAAGCCGCACCATGGGCAATTTTGTCATTTGTACCGACGGTGTCGGAATGGGCCGAAATTTGGCAGGTTGATTGGAAAGGGCCATAGAAATTGGAGTCGGGGCACAGACCCGGGATCATGGGTTTTTTGCTAAATTCCTTCGTTTAGGCCTCCGAATAATTAATTTCCATATTAATTATGTCAGGTTGAAGAAGTGTTGGACAGAGAATTATAAAAGAAAAACCGCACCAGGGGTAATTTCGTCATTTGTCGCTACGGTATCGGAATGGGCCAAATTTGGCAGGTTGATTTGAAACGGCCCGAGAAATCGGACTCGGGGCACAGACCCGGGATCACGGGATTTCAGCCTAATTCCTTCGTTCACTCCTTCGAAAAATTAATTTCCGTATTAATTATGTCAGGTTGAAGATGAGTTGGACAGAAAATTAACAATGCAAAAGCGCAACAGGGGCAATTTTGTCATTTGTCGCGACGGTGCCGAAATGGGTCGAAATTTGGCAGGTTGATTGGAAACGGTACCAGAAATTGGAGTCGGGGCACAGACCTGATATGACGGGATTTCAGCTAAATTCCTTCGTTTAGGCCTGGGAATAATTAATTTTTGTATTAATTATGTCAGTTTGAAGATGTGTTGGACAGAAAATTAACAACGTAAAATCGCACCAGAGGCAATTTTGTCATTTTTTGCGACGGCATCGGAATGGGCCAAAATTTGGTAGGTTGATTGGAAACGGCCCCAGAAATTGGAGTCGGGGTACAGACCCAGGATCACGGGATTTTAGCCAAATTCCTTCGTTTAGGCCTCCGAATGATTAATTTTCCTATTAATTATGTCAGGTTGAAGAAGTGTTGGATAGAAATTTAAAAAAGAAAAACCGCACCAGGGGCAATTTCGTCATTTGTCACGACGGTATCGGAATTGGTTGAAATTTGGCGGGTTGATTGGAAATGGCCCGAGAAATTGGACTCGGGGCACAGACCCAGGATCACGGGATTTTAGCCAAATTCCTTCGTTTAGGCCTCCAAATAATTAATTTTCATATTATTTATGTCAGGCTAAAGAAGTGTTGGATAGAAAATTAAGAAAGAAAAATCGCACTAGAGGCAATTTTGTCATTTGTTGTGACGGTGTCGCAATGGGCCAAAATTTGGCAGGTTGAATGGAAATGGCCCCAGAAATTGGAGTCGGGGCACAGACCCGGGATCACGGGATTTTAGCAAATTTCCTTCGTTTAGACCTCGAAATAATTAATTTTTGTATTGATTATGTCAGGTTGAAGAAGTGTTGGACCTAAAATTAAAAAAAAATCGCACCAGGGGTAATTTCGTCATTTGTCGTGACAGTGTCGGAATTGGATGAAATTTGGCAGGTTGATTCGAAACGGCCCCAGAAATTGGAGTCTGGGCACAGACTCGAGATCACGGGATTTTTGCTAAATTCCTTCGTTTAGGCCTCCGAATAATTAATTTCCGTATTAATTATGTCAGGTTGAAGAAGTGCTGGACAGAGAATTAAAAAAGAAAAACCGCACCAGGGGCAATTTCGTCATTTGTCACGACGGTATCGGAATAGGCCGAAATTTGACAGGTTGATTGGAAATCGCCCGAGAATTCGGACTCGGGGCACAGACCCGGGATCACGGGATTTCAGCCAAATTCCTTCGTTCACTCCTTCGAATAATTATTTTCCGTATTAATTATGTCAGGTTGAAGATGAGTTGGACAGAAAATTAACAACGCAAAACCGCAACAGGGGCAATTTTGTCATTTGCCACGACGGCGTCGGGAATGGGCCAAAATTTGGCAGGTTGATTGGAAATGACACCAGAAATTGGAGTTGGGGCACAGACCCGGTATCACGGGATTTCAGCCAAATTCCTTCGTTTAGGCCTGGGAATGATTAATTTTTGTATTAATTATGTCAGGTTGAAGATGTGTTGGACAGAAAATTAACAACGCAAAACCTCACCAGGGTCAATTTTGTCAATTGTTGCGAAGGCATCGGAATGGTCCGAAATTTGGTAGGTTGATTGGAAACAGCCCCAGAAATTGGAGTCGGGGTACAGACCCGGGATCACGGGATTTTAGACAAATTCCTTCGTTTAGCCCTCCGAATAATTAATTTTCCTATTAATTATGTCAGGTTGAAAAGGTGTTGGATAGAAATTTAAAAAAGAAAAATCGCACCAGGGGCAATTTCGTCATTGGTCGCGACGGTGTCGGAATTGGTCAAAATTTGGTGGGTTATTGGAAACGGCCCGAGAAATTGGACTCGGGGCACAGACTCGGGATCACGGGATTTTAGCCAAATTCCTTCGTTTAGGCCTCCGAATAATTAATTTCCGTATTAATTATGTCAAGTTGAAGATGTGTTGGATAGAAAATTAACAACGCAAAACCGCACCAGGGGCAATTTCCTCATTTGTCACGACGGTGTCGGAATTGGTCAAAATTTGGTGGGTTATTGGAAACGGCCCGAGAAATTGGACTCGGGGCACAGACTCGGGATCACGGGATTTTAGCCAAATTCCTTCGTTTAGGCCTCCGAATAATTAATTTCCGTATTAATTATGTCAAGTTGAAGATGTGTTGGATAGAAAATTAACAACGCAAAACCGCACCAGGGGCAATTTCCTCATTTGTCACGACGGTGTCGGAATTGGTCAAAATTTGGTGGGTTATTGGAAACGGCCCGAGAAATTGGACTCGGGGCACAGACTCGGGATCACGGGATTTTAGCCAAATTCCTTCGTTTAGGCCTCCGAATAATTAATTTCCGTATTAATTATGTCAAGTTGAAGATGTGTTGGATAGAAAATTAACAACGCAAAACCGCACCAGGGGCAATTTCCTCATTTGTCACGACGGTGTCGGAATTGGTCAAAATTTGGTGGGTTATTGGAAACGGCCCGAGAAATTGGACTCGGGGCACAGACTCGGGATCACGGGATTTTAGCCAAATTCCTTCGTTTAGGCCTCCGAATAATTAATTTCCGTATTAATTATGTCAAGTTGAAGATGTGTTGGATAGAAAATTAACAACGCAAAACCGCACCAGGGGCAATTTCCTCATTTGTCACGACGGTGTCGGAATTGGTCAAAATTTGGTGGGTTATTGGAAACGGCCCGAGAAATTGGACTCGGGGCACAGACTCGGGATCACGGGATTTTAGCCAAATTCCTTCGTTTAGGCCTCCGAATAATTAATTTCCCTATTAATTATGTCAGGTTGAAGAAGTGTTGGATAGAAATTTAAAAAAGAAAAACCGCACCAGGGGCAATTTCATCATTTGTCACGACGGTGTCGGAATTGGTCGAAATTTGGCGGGTTGATTGGAAATGGCCCGAGAAATTTGACTCGGGGCACATACCCAGGATCACGGGATTTTAGTCAAATTCCTTCGTTTACGCCTCCGGATAATTAATTTTCGTATTAATTATGTCAGGCTGAAGAAGTGCTAGGCAGAAAATTAACAAAGAAAAATCGCACCAGGGGCAATTTCGTCATTTGTCCCGACGGTATCGAAATGGGTCAAAATTTGGCCGGTTGATTGGAAACGACCCGGGAAATTGGACTCTGGGCACAGACCCGGGATCATGGTATTTTAGCCAAATTCCTTTGTTTAGGCCTCGGAATAATTAATTTCTGTATTAATTATGTCAGGTTGAAGAAGTGTTGGACAGAAAATTAACGACCAAAACCACACCAGGGGCAATTTTGTCATTTGTTGCGACGAAGTTGGAATGTGCCAAAATTTGGCAGGTTGATTGGAAATGGCCCCAGAAATTCGAGTCGGGGCACAGACCCGGGATCACGGGATTTTAGCCAAATTCCTTCGTTTAGGCCCCCAATAATTAATTTCGTATTAATTATGTCAGGTTGAAGAAGTGTTGGATAGAAAATTAACAAAGAAAAATCGCACCTGGGGCAATTTTGTCTTTTGTCGCGACGGTGTCGGAATGGGCCAAAATTTGACCGGTTGATTGGAAACGGCCCGTGAGATTAGACCCAGGGCATAGGCCCGGGATCATAGGATTTTAGCCGAATTCCTTTGTTTAGGCCTTCGAATAATTAATTTACGTATTAATTATGTCAGGTTGAAGATTTGTTTGACACAAAATTAACAACGCAAAATCGCACCAGGGGCAATTTTGTCATTTGTCGGGACGGTGTCGAAATGGGTCGAAATTCGGCAGGTTGATTGGAAACAGCCCCAGAAATTGGAGTCGGGGCACAGACCCGGAATCACGGGATTTTTGCCAAATTCCTTCGTTTAGGCCTCCGAATAATTAATTTCCGTATTAATTATGTCAGGTTGAAGATGTGTTGGACAGAAAATTAACAATGCAAAACCGCACCAGGGGCAATTTCGTCATTTGTCGCTACGGTGTCGGAATGGGCCGAAATTTAGCAGGTTGATTGGAAACGGACCGAGAAATTGAACTCGGGGCACAGACCCGGAATCACGGGATTTTTGCCAAATTCCTTCGTTTAGGCCTCCGAATACTTAATTTCCGTATTAATAATGTCAGGTTGAAGATGTGTTGGTCAAAAAATTAACAACACAAAACCGCACCGGGGCAATTTTGTCATTTGTTGCGAAGGTGTCGGAATGGGCCAAAATTTGGCAGATAGATTGGAAACTGCCCCAGAAATTGGAGTCGGGGCACAGACCCGGATCACGGGATTTTAGCCAAATTCCTTCGTTTTGGCGTTCGAATAATTAATTTCCGTATTCATTACGTCCGGTTGAAGAAGTGTTGGATAGAAAATTAACAAACAAAAATTGCACCAGGGCAATTTCATCAGTTGTCGCGATGGTGCCGGAATGGGTCAAAATTTTGCAGGTTGATTGGAAACGGCCTGAGAAATTTGACTCGGGGCACAGGCCCAGGATCACAGGATTTTAGCCAAATTCCTTAGTTTAGGCCTCCGAATAATTAATTTTCGTATTAATTATGTCAGGTTGAAGATGTGTTAGATAGAAAATTAACAACGCAAAACCGCACGAGGGGCAATTTTGTCATTTGTCGGGACAGTGTTGAAATGGGTCGAAATTCGACAGGTTGATTGGAAACAGCCCCAGAAATTGGAGTCGGGGCATAGACCCGGTATCACGAAATTTTTGTCAAATTCCTTCATTTAGGCCTCCGAATAATTAATTTCCGTATTAATTATGTTAGGTTGAAGATATGTTGGACAGAAAATTAACAACGCAAAATCGCACCAGGGGCAATTTCGTCATTTGTCGCGACGGTGTTGGAATGGGCCGAAATTTGGCAGGTTAATTGGAAACGGCCCGAGAAATTTGATTCGGGGTACATACTCAGGATCACGGGATTTTTGTCAAATTCCTTCGTTTAGGCCTCCGAATAATTAATTTCCATATTATTTATGTCAGGCTGAAGAAGTGTTGGACAAAAAATTAACAAAGAAAAATCGCACTAGAGGCAATTTTGTCTTTTGTTGTGATGGTGTCGCAATGGGCCAAAATTTGGCAGGTTGAATGGAAACGGCCCTAGAAATTGGAGTCGGGGCAAAGACTCGGGATCAAGGTATTTTAGTAAAATTCCTTCGTTTAGACCTCGGAATATATTATTTTCGTATTGATTATGTCATGTTGGACAGAAAATTAAAAAAGAAAAATCACACAAGGGCAATTTTGTCATTTGTCGTGACGGTATCGGAATGGGCCGAAATTTGGCAGGTTTATTGGAAACGGCCCGGGAAATTGGACTTGGGGCACAGACCCAGAATCACGGGATTTTAGCCAAATTCCTTCGTTTAGGCCTCCGAGTACTTAATTTCCGTATCAATTATATCAGGTTGAAGAGGTGTTGGACAGAAAATTAACAACGCAAAACCGCACTAGGGGCAATTTTGTCATTTGTCGCGAAGGTGTCGGAATGGGCCAAAATTTGGCAGGTTGATTGGAAACGGCCTGAGAAATTTGACTCGGGACACAAGCCTAGGATCACGGGATTTTAGCCAAATTCCTTCGTTTAGGCCTCCGAATAATTAATTTTCGTATTAATTATGTCAGGTTGGAGATGTGTTGGACAGAAAATTAACAACGCAAAACCACACCAGGGGCAATTTTGTCATTTGTCGCGACGGTGTCGGAATAGGTCGAAATTTGGCAGGTTGGTTGGAAACGACCCCAGTAATTGGAGTCGGGGCACAGACCCGAGATCACGAGATTTTAGCCAAATTCCTTAGTTTAGGCCTCCATATAATTAATTTCCGTATTAATTATGTCTGGTTGAAGATGTGTTGGATAGAAAATTAACAACGCAAAATCGTACCAGGGATTATTTCGTCATTTGTCGCGACAGTGTCGAAATGGGCCGAAATTTGGCAGGTTGATTGGAAATGGCCCGAGAAATTGGACTCGGGGTACATACCCGGGATCACGGGATTTTAGCCAAATTCCTTCGTTTTGGCCTCTGAATAATTAATTTTTGCATTAATTATGTCAGGCTGAAGATGTGTTGGACAGAAAATTAACAACGCAAAACCGCACCAGGGGCAATTTTGTCATTTCTCTCGACGGTGTCGGAATGGGCCGAAATTTGGCAGGTTGATTGAAAACGGCACCATAAATTGGATTCAGGCCACAGACCCAGGATAACGGGATTTTTGCCAAATTCCTTCGTTTGGGCCTCCGAATAATTAATTTCCGTATTAGTTATGTCAGGTTGAAGAAGTGTTGGACCAAAAATTAAAAAAGAAAGACCGCACCAGGGGCAGTTTCGTCATTTGTCACGACGGTGTCGCAATGGGCCAAAATTTGGCCGGCTGATGGGAAACGGCCCGAGAAACTGGACTCTAGGCACAGACCCAGGATCACGGGATTTTAGCCAAATTCCTTCGTTTAGGCCTCCAAATAACCAATTTCCATATTAATTATGTTAAGTTGAAGATGTGTTGGACAGAAAATTAACTACGCAAAACCGCACCAGGGGCAGTTTTGTCATTTGTTGCGACGGTGTCGAAATGGACGGAAATTTTACAAGTTGATTGGAAACGGTCCCCAAAATTGGAGTCGGGGCACGGACCCAGGATCATGAGATTTTAGCCAAATTCATTCATTTAGGCCTCCGAATAATTAATTTTCGTGTTAATTATGTCAGGTTGAAGAAGTGTTGGACAGAAAATTAAAAAAGAAAAATCGCATCAGGGCCAATTTCGTCATTTGTCATGACGGTGTCGGAATGGGCTGAAATTTGGTCGGTTAATTGGAAATGGCCTGAGAAATTAGACTTGGGGCACAGACCCGGGATCACGGAATTTTAGCCAAATTCCTTCGTTTAGGCCTCCAAATAGTTAATTTCCGTACTAATTATGTCAAGTTGAAGATGTGTTGGACTGAAAATTAACAACGTAAAACCGCACCAAGGGAATTTTGTCATTTGTTGTGACGGTGTCGGAATGGGCTAAAATTTGGCAGGTTGATTGGAAACGACCCCAGAAATTGAAGTCGGGGCACAAACCTGGGATCACGGGATTTAAGCCAAATTCCTTCGTTTAGGCCTTGGAATAATTAATTTCCGTATTAATTATATCAGGTTGAAGAAGTGTTGGACAGAAAATTAACAAAGAAAAATCGCACCAAGGGCAATTTCTGCATTTGTCACGATGGTGTCGGAATGGCCCAAAATTAGGCAGATTGATTTGAAACGGCCCGTGAAATTAGACTCGGGGCGCAGGCCTGGGATCACGAGATTTTATCCAAATTCCATCGTTTAGGCCTCTGAATAATTAATTTTCGTATTAATTATGTCAGGGTGAAGAAGTGTTGGACAAAAAATTAACAAAGAAAAATTTTATCAAGGGCAATTTTGTCATTTGTCGCGATGGTGTCGCAATGGACCGAGATTTAGCAGGTTGATTTAAAATTGCCCCAAAAATTGGAGTCAAGGAAGAGACCCCGTATCATGGGATTTTAGTCAAATTCCTTTGTTTAGGCCTCCGAATAATTTATTTCCGTATCAATTATGTCAGGTTGAAGATGTGTCGGACAGAAAATTAACAACGCAAAACCGCACCAGGGACAATTTCGTCATTTGTCGCGACGGTGTGGGAATTGGTCGAAATTTGGCTGGTTGATTGGAAACAGCCCGAGAAATTGGACTCGGGATAAATACTCAGGATCATGGGATTTTAGCCAAATTCCTTCGTTTAGGCCTCCGAATAATTAATTTTCGTATTACTTATGTCAGGTTGAAGATGTGTTGGATAGAAAATTAACAACGCAAAACCACACCAGGGGCAATTTTGTCTTTTGTTGCGACGTTGTCGGAATGGGCCGATATTTGGCAGGCTGATTGGAAATAGTCCCAGAAATTGGAGTCGGGGCACAGACCCGGGATCACGGGATTTTAGCCAAATTCCTTCCTTTAGGCCTCCGAATGATTAATTTCCGTATTAATTATTTCATGTTGAAGATGTGTTGGACAGAAAATTAACAACGCAAAACCGCACCAGGGGCAATTTTGTCATTTGTCGCGACGGTGTCGGAATGGGCCGAAATTCGGCAGGTTGATTGGAAACGGCCCCAGAAATTGAAGTCAGGGCACAGACCTGGGACCACAGGATTTTAGCCAAATTCCTTCGTTTAGGCCTCGAAATAATTAATTTCCGTATTAATTATGTCAGGTTGAAGAAGTGTTGGACAGAAAATTAACAAAGAAAAATCGCACCAAGGGCAATTTCGTCATTTGTCGTGACGATGTCGAAATGGGCGAAAATTATGTAGGTTGATTGGAAACGGCCCGTGAAATTAGACTCGGGGCACAGGCCTGGGATCACGAGATTTTAGCCAAAATCTTTCGTTTGGGCCTCCGAATAATTAATTTATGTATTAATTATGTCAGGTTGAAATGTTTTGGACAGAAAACTAACAACGCAAAACCTCACCAGGGGCAATTTTGTCATTTGTCTCGACGGTGTCGGAATGGGTCAAAATTTGACAGGTTGATTGGAAACAGCCCCAGAAATTGGAGTCGGGGCATAGACCCGGGATCACGGGATTTTCGTCAAATTCCTTCGTTCAGGCCTCCGAATAATTAATTTTCGTATTAATTATGTTAGGTTGAAGATGTGTTGGACTGAAAATTAACAACGTAAAACTGCACCAGGGGCAATTTCATCATTTGTCGCGACGGTGTCGGAATTGGTCAAAATTTGGCTGGGTGATTGGAAACGGCCCGAGAAATTGGACTCGAGGTACGTACTCGGGATCACGGGATTTTTGCCAAATTCCATCGTTTAGGCCTCTGAATAATTAATTTCCGTATTAATTATGTCAGGCTAAAGAAGTGTTGGACAGAAAATTAACAAAGAAAAATCGCACCAGGGGCAATTTTGTCATTTGTGGCGACGGTGTCGCAATGGGCTGAAATTCGACAGGTTGATTGGAAACGGCCCTAGAAATTGGAGTCGGGGCACAGACCCGGTATCACAGGATTTTAGCAAAATTCCTTCGCTTAAGCTTCGGAATAATTAATTTCCCTATTAATTATGTCAGGTTGAAGAAGTGTTGGATAGAAAATTAATAAAGAAAAATCACACCAAGGGCAATTTCGTCATTTGTCGCGACGGTGTCGGAATGGGCCGAAATTTGGCAGGTTGATTGGAAACGGCCCGAGAAATTGGACTCGGGGCATAGAACCGGGATCACGGGATTTTAGCCAAATTCCTTCATTTAGGCCTTCGAATAATTAATTTCCGTATTAATTATGTCAAGTTGAAGATGTGTTGGATAGAAAATTAACAACGCAAAGCCGCACCATGGGCAATTTTGTCATTTGTACCGACGGTGTCGGAATGGGCCGAAATTTGGCAGGTTGATTGAAAACGGCCCCAGAAATTGGAGTCAAGGTGCAGACCAGGGATCACGGGATTTTAGCCAAATTCCATCGTTTTGGCCTCCGAATAATTAATTTCGTATTAATTATATCAGGTTGAAGATGTGTTGGAGAGAAAATTAACAAAGAAAAACTGCACTAGGGGCAATTTCATCTTTTGTCGGATGGTGTCGGAATGGGCCTAAATTTGGTAGGTTGACAGGAAACGGCCCGAGAAATTAGACTCGGGGCACAGGCCCGGGATCAAGGGATTTTAGCCAAATTCCTTCGTTTAGGCCTCCGAATAATTAATTTCCGTATTAATTATGTCAGGTTGAAGATGTGTCGGACAGAAAATTAACCACGGAAAACCACACCAGGGGTAATTTTGTCATTTGTAGCGACGGTGTCGAAATGGGTCAAAATTTGGTAGGTTGATTGGAAACGGCCCCAGTAATTGGAGTCGGGGCACAGACATGGGATGACGGGATTTTAGCCAAATTCCTTCGTTTAGGCCTCCGAATAATTAATTTCCGTATTAATTATGTCAGGTTGAAGATGTGTTGGACAGAAAATTAACAACGTAAAACCGCCCCATCGGAAATTTCGTCATGTGTCGCGACGGCGTCGGAATGGGCCAAAATTTGGTAGGCTGATTGGAAAGGGCCCGAGAAATTGGACTCGACGTACATATCCGGGATCACGGGATTTTGGCCAAATTCCTTTATTTAGGCCTCCGAATAATTAATTTCCGCATTAATTTTGTCAGGCTGAAGAAGTGTTGGACAGAAAATTAACAAAGAAAATCCGCACGAAGGGCAATTTTGTCATTTATCACGACGGTGTCAGAATTGGCCGAAATTTGGCAGGTTGATTGGAAACGGGCTTAGAAATTAGACTCGGGGCACAGGCCTGGGATCACGTGATTTTAGCCAAATTCATTTGTTTAGGCATCCGAATAATTAATTTTCGTATTAATTATGTCAGGGTGAAGATGTGTTGGACAGAAAATAAACAACACAAAACCACACCAAGGGCAATTTCGTCATTTGCCGCGATGGTGTCGGAATGGGTCGAAATTTGGCAGGTTGATTGGAAACGGCCCGAGAAATTGGACTCGGGGTACATACCCGGGATCACGGGATTTTAGCTAAATTCCTTCGTTTAGGCCTCCGAATAATTAATTTTCATATTATTTATGTCAGACCGAAGAAGTGTTGGACATAAAATTAATAAAGAAAAACCGCACCATGGGCAATTTTGTCATTTGTCGCGACGTTGTCGCAATGGGCCGAAATTTAGCAAGTTGATTGGAAACGGCCCGAGAAATTGGACTCGGGGTACATACCCGAGATCACGGGATTTTAACCAAATTCCTTCGTTTCGGCCTCCAATAATTAATTTTCGTATTAATTGTGTTAGGTTGAAGAAGTGTTGGATAGAAAATTAACAAAGAAAAATTGCATCAGGGGCAATTTCGTAATTTGTTGCGACGGTGTCGGAATGGGCCGAAATTTGGCAGGTTGATTGGGAACGGCCCGAGAAATTGGACTCGGCGTGCATACCCGGAATAACGGGATTTTAGCTAAATTCCTTCGTTTAGGCCTCCGAATAATTAAGTTCCGCATTAATTATGTCAGGCTGATGAAGTGTTGGACAGAAAATTAACAAAGAAAAATCGCACCAAGGGCAATTTTGTCATTTGTCGCGAAGGTGTCGGAATGGGCTAAAATTTGGCAGGTTGATTGGAAAACGGCCTCGAAAATTGAAGTCGGGGCTCAGACCCCAGATCACGGGATTTTAGCCAAATTCCTTCGTTTCGGCCTCCAATAATTAATTTTCGTATTAATTGTGTCAGGTTGACGAAGTGTTGGATAGAAAATTAACAAAGAAAAATCGCATCAGGGGCAATTTCGTCATTTGTTGCGACGGTGTCGGAATGGGCCGAAATTTGGCAGGTTGATTGGAAACTGCACCAGAAATTGGAGTCGGGGCACAGACCCGGGATCACGAGATTTTAGCCAAATTCCTTCATTTAGGCCTCCGAATAATTAATTTCCGTACTAATTAGAACAATGCAAAATCACACTAGGGGCAATTTTGTCATTTCTCGCGACGGTGTCGGAATGGGCTGAAATTTTGCAGGTTGATTGGATTCGGCTCTAGAAATTGAAGTCGGGGCACAGACTCGGGATCACGGGATTTTTGATAAATTCCTTCGTTTAGGCCTCCGAATAATTAATTTCCGTATTAATTATGTCAGGTTGAAGAAGTGTTGGACAGAGAATTAAAAAAGAAAAACCGCACCAGGGGCAATATTGTCATTTCTCGCGACGGTGTCGGCACGGGCTGAAATTTGGCAGATTGATTGGATTCGGCCCTAGAAATTGAAGTCGGGGCACAGACTCGGGATCACGGGATTTTAACCAAATTCCTTCGTTTAGGCCTCCGAATAATTAATTTCCGTATTAATTATGTCAGGTTGAAGATGTGTTGGACAAAAAATTAACAACGCAAAACCGCACCAAGGGCAATTTTGTCATATCACGTGATTTTTGCTAAATTCCTTCGTTTAGGCCTCCGAATAATTAATTTCCGTATTAATTATGTCAGGTTGAAGATGTGTTGGACAAAAAATTAACAACGCAAAACCGCACCAAGGGCAATTTTGTCATATCACGTGATTTTTGCTAAATTCCTTCGTTTAGGCCTCCGAATAATTAATTTCCGTACTAATTAGAACAACGCAAAATCGCACCAGGGGCAATTTTGTCATTTCTCGCGACGGTGTCGGAATGGGCTGAAATTTTGCAGATTGATTGGATTCGGCCCTAGAAATTGAAGTCAGGGCACAGACCTGGGATCACGGGATTTTTGCTAAATTCCTTCATTTAGGCCTCCGAATAATTAATTTCCGTATTAATTATGTCAGGTTGAAGAAGTGTTGGACAGAGAATTAAAAAAGAAAAACCACACCAGGGGCAATTTCGTCATTTGTCTCGATGGTATCGAAATGGGCCGAAATTTGGCAGGTTGATTGGAAACGGCCTCAGAAATTGGAGTCGGGGCACAGACCCGGGATCACGGGATTTTAGCCAAATTCATTCCTTTAGGCCTCCGAATAATTAATTTCCGTACTAATTAGAACGCAGGTTGATTGGAAACGGCCCGAGAAATCGGACTCGGGGCACAGCCCCGGGATCGCGGGATTTCTGCCAAATTCCTCCGTTATGCCTCCTAATGATTAATTTCCGTATTAATTATGTCAGGTTGAAGATGTGTTGGACAAAAAATTAACAACGCAAAACCACACCAAGGGCAATTTTGTCATTTGGTACGACGTTGATGAAATGGGCCGAAATTTGGCAGGTTGATTGGAAACGGCCTCAGAAATTGGAGTCGGGGCATAGACCCGAGATCACGGGATTTTAGCCAAATTCATTCCTTTAGGCCTCCGAATAATTAATTTCCGCATTAATTATGTTAGGTTGAGGAAGTGTTTGATAGAAAATTAAAAAAGAAAAACCCCACCAGGGGCAATTTCGTCATTTGTCGTGATGGTGTCGGAATGGGCCGAAATTTGGCAGGTTGATTGGAAACGGCCCGAGAAATTGAACTCGGGCCACAGACCCTGGATCACGGAATTTTAGCCAAATTCCTTCGTTTAGGCCTCTGAATAATTAATTTCCGCATTAATTATGTCAGGTTGAAGATGTGTTGGATAGAAAATTAAAAATACAAAACCGTACCAGGGGCAATCTTGTCATTTGTCGTGACAGTGTCGAAATGGGCCGAAATTTGGCAGGTTGATTGGAAATGCCCCAGAAATTGGAGTCGGGGCACGTACCCGGGATCACGAGATTTTAGCCAAATTCCTTCATTTAGGCCTCTGAATAATTAATTTTCCTATTAATTATGTCAGGCTGAAGAAGATTTGGACAGAAAATTAGTAAAGAAAAATCACACCAGAGGCAATTTTGTCATTTGTCGCGACGGTTTCAAAATGGGCCGAAATTTGACAGTTTGATTGGAAACGGCCCCAGAAATTGGAGTTGGGTCAAAGACCCGAGATCACGGGATTTTAGCCAAATTCTTTCATTTAGGCCTCCGAATATTTAATTTTCGTATTAATTATATCAGGTTGAAGAAGTGTTGGACAAAAAATTAACAACGCAAAACCGCGCCAAGGGCAATTTTGTCATTTATCACGACGGTGTCGGAATGACCCGAAATTTGGCAGGTTGATTGGAAACGGCCCAGAAATTGGAGTCGACCCACAGACCCGTGATCACGGGACTTTAGCCAAATTCCTTCGTTTAGGCCTTCGAATAATTAATTTCCGCATTAATTATGTCAGGTTGAAGAGGTGTTGGACCGAAAATTAAAAAGGTAAAATCGCACCAGGGGCAATTTCGTCATTTGTCACGACAGTGTCGGAATGGGCCGAAATTTGGCCTGTTGATTGGAAATGACCTGAGAAATTGGACTCTAGGCACATACCCGGGATCACGGGATTTTAACCAAATTCCTTCCTTTAGGCCTCCGAATAATTAATTTCCGTATTAATTATGTCAGGTTGAAGATGTGTTGGACAAAAAATTAACAACGCAAAACTGCACCAGGGGCAATTTTGTCATTTGTTGCGACGGTGACGAAATGGGCCAAAATTTGGCAGGTTAATTGAAAACGACCCCATAAATTGGAGTCGGGGCACAAACCCGGGATCATAGGATTTTAGCCAAATTCCTTCCTTTAGGCCTCCGAATATTTAATTTTCGCATTAATTATGTCAGGTTGAGGATGTGTTTGACAAAAAATTAAAAAAGAAAAACCCCACCAGGGGCAGTTTCATCATTTATCGTGACAGTGTCGGAATGGGCCGAAATTTGGCTGGTTGATTGGAAACGGCCCGAGAAATTGGACTCGTGGCACAGACCCGGGGTCACGGGATTTTAGCCAAATTCCTTCGTTTAGGCCTCCGAATAGTTAATTTCCGTATTAATTATGTCAGGTTGAAGATGTGTTGGACAGAAAATTAACAACGCAAAATCGCACCATGGGAAATTCCATCATTTATCGCGACGGTGTCGGAATGGGCCGAAATTTGGTAGGTTGATTGGAAACGGCCCCAGAAATTGGAGTTGGGGCACAAACTCGGGATCACAGGATTTTAGCAGAATTCCTTCGTTTAGGACTCCGAATAATTAATTTCCGTATTAATTATGTCTAGTTGAAGAAGTTTTGGGCCGAAAATTAAAAAAGAAAAATCGCACCAGGGGGCAATTTCGTCATTTGTCCCGAAGGTGTCGGAATTTGCCGAAATTTGGCCGGTTGATTGGAAACGGCCTGAGAATTTGGTCTCTTGGCACCGACCCGGGATCACGAGATTTTAGCGAAATTCCTTCATTTAGGCCGCTGAATAATTTGTTTCCGTATTAATTATGTCAGGTTGAAAATGTGTTGGATAGAAAATTAACAACGCAAAACCGCATCGGGGCCAATTTTGTCATTTGTTGCGGCAGTGTCGGAATGGGCCAAAATTTGGCAGGTTGATTGGAAACGGCCCCAGAAATTGAAGTCGGGGCACAGACCCGAGATCATGAGATTTTAGCCGAATTCCATCGTTGAGGCCTCGGAATAATTAATTTTTGTATTAATAATGTCAGGTTGAAGAAGTGTTGGACAGAAAATTAAAAATGCACAACCGTACCGGTGACAATTTCGTAATTTGTCACGACGGTGTCGGAATTGGTCGAAATTTGGCAGGTTGATTGGAAACGGCTCGAGAAATTGGACTCCGGGCACGGCACAGACCCGGGATCACGGGATTTTCGTCAAATTCCTTCGTTTAGGCTTCCGAATAAATAATTTCCGTATTAATTATGTCAGGTTGAAGATGTGTTGGACAGAAAATTAAAAATGCACAACCGTACCGGTGACAATTTCGTAATTTGTCACGACGGTGTCGGAATTGGTCGAAATTTGGCAGGTTGATTGGAAACGGCTCGAGAAATTGGACTCCGGGCACGGCACAGACCCGGGATCACGGGATTTTCGTCAAATTCCTTCGTTTAGGCTTCCGAATAAATAATTTCCGTATTAATTATGTCAGGTTGAAGATGTGTTGGACAGAAAATTAAAAATGCACAACCGTACCGGTGACAATTTCGTAATTTGTCACGACGGTGTCGGAATTGGTCGAAATTTGGCAGGTTGATTGGAAACGGCTCGAGAAATTGGACTCCGGGCACGGCACAGACCCGGGATCACGGGATTTTAGAAGAATTCCTTCATTTAGGCCTCCGAATAATTAATTTCCGTATTAATTATGTCAGGTTGAAGATGTGTTGGACAGAAAATTAAAAATGCACAACCGTACCGGTGACAATTTCGTAATTTGTCACGACGGTGTCGGAATTGGTCGAAATTTGGCAGGTTGATTGGAAACGGCTCGAGAAATTGGACTCCGGGCACGGCACAGACCCGGGATCACGGGATTTTAGCTAAATTACTTCGTTTAGGCCTGCGAATAATTAATTTCCGTATTAATTATGTCAGGTTGAAGAAGTGTTGGACAGAAAATTAACAACGCCAAACCGCACCAGGGGCAATTTCATCATTTGTCGCAACGGTGTCGGAATGGGCCGAAATTTGGCAGGTTGACTAGAAACGGCCCGAGAAATTAGACTCGGGGTACATACCCGGGATCACAAGATTTTAGCCAAATACATTCGTTTACGCCTCCGAATAATTAATTTTCGTATTAATTATGTCAGACTGAAGAAGCGTTGGACAGAAAATTAACAAAGAAAAATCGCACCAGGGGTAATTTTGTCATTTGTCGCGACGGTGTCGGAATGGACCGAAATTGGGCAGGTTGATTGGAAACGGCCCAAGAAATTAGACTCGGGGCACAGGCTTGGGATCACGAAATTTTAGCCAAATTCCTTCGTTTAGGCCTCCGATTAATTAATTTCCATTTTAATTATGTCAGGTTGAAGATATGTTGGACAGAAAATTAACAACGCAAAACCGCACCAGGGAAAATTTTGTCATTTGTCGCGACAGTGTTGGAATGGGCCGAAATTAGGCAGGTTGATTGGAAACGGCCTGAGAAATTAGACTCGGGGCATAGGCCTGGGATCACGAAATTTTAGCCAAATTCCTTCGTTTAGGCCTCCGAATAATTAATTTCCATTTTAATTATGTTAGGTTGAAGATGCGTTGAACAGAAAATTAACAACGCAAAATCGTACTAGGGGCAATTTTGTCATTTCTCACGGCGGTGTCTGAATGGGTCAAAATTTGGCAGGTAGATTGGAAACGGCCGAAGTAATTGAAGTCGGGGCATAGTCCCGAGATCACGGGATTTTAGCCAAATTCCTTCGTTTAGGCCTCCGAATAATTAATTTTCAAATTATTTATGTAAGGCTAAAGAAGTATTGGACAGAAAATTAATAAAGAAAAACCGCACCAAGGCAAATTTTGTCATTTGTCGCGACGGCATCGCAATGGGCAGAAATTTGGTAGGTTGATTGGAAACGGTCCGAGAAATTGGACTCCGGTACATACCCGGGATCTCGGGATTTTAGCCAAATTCCTTCGTTTAGGCCTCCGAATATTTAATTTTCTTATTAATTATGTCAGGTTGAAGAAGTGTTGGACAGAAAATTAACAAAGAAAAATCGTACCGGGGGAAATTTTGAAATTTGTCACGACGGTGTCGGAATGGTCCGAAATTTGGCAAGTTGATTGGAAACGGCCCCAGAAATTGGAGTCGGGGCACAGATCCGGGATCACGGGATTTTCGTCAAATTCCTTCGTTTAGGCTTCCGAATAAATAATTTCCGTATTAATTATGTCATGTTGAAGATGTGTTGGACAGAAAACTAACAACGCAAAACCGCACAAGGGGCAACTTCATCATTTGTCGCGACAGTGTCGGAATTGGTCGAAATTTGGCAAGTTGATTGGAAATGGCCTGAGAAATTAGACTCGGGGTACATACCCGAGATCACAGAATTTTAGGCAACTTTCTTCGCTTAGGCCTCCGAATAATTAATTTCTGAATTAATTATGTCAGGTTGAAGAAGTGTTGGACAGAAAATTAACAATGCAAAACCGCACCAGGGGCAATTTTGTCATTTGTCACGACGGTGTCGCAATGGGTCGAAATTTGGCAGGTTGATTGGAAACGGCCCCAGAAATTAGAGTCGGGGCACAGACCCAGGATCACGGGATTTTAGAAGAATTCCTTCGTTTAGGCCTCCGAATAATTAATTTTCGTATTAATTATATCAGGTTGAAGATGTGTTGGACAGAAAATTAACAAAGCAAAACCGCACCTGGGGCAATTTTGTCATTTGTTGCGATGGTGTTTGAATGGGCCAAAATTTGGCAGGTTAATTGGAAACGGTCCCAAAAATTGGAGTCGGGGCATAGACCCGAGATCACGGGATTTTAACCAAATTCCTTCCTTTAGGCCTCCGAATAATTAATTTCGTATTAATTATGTCAGGTTGAGGAAGTGTTTAACAGAAAATTAAAAAAGAAAAACCCCACCAGGGGCAATTTCGTCATTTGTCGTGGCGGTGTCGGAATGGGCCAAAATTTGGCTAGTAGATTGGAAACGGCCCGAGAAATTGGACCCGGGACATTAACCCGGGATCACAGGATTTTAGCCAAATTCCTTCGTTTAGGCCTCTGAATAGTTAATTTCCGTATTAATTATGTCAGGTTGAAGATGTGTTGGACAGAAAATTAACAACGCAAAACCGCACCAAGGGAAATTTTGTCATTTGTCACGATGGTGTCGGAATGGACCGAAATTTGGAAGGTTGATTGGAAACGGCGGCCCCAGAAATTGGAGTCGGGGCACAAACCCGGGATCACGGGGTTTTAGCCAAATTCCTTCGTTTAGGCCTCCAAATAATTAATTTCCGTATTAATTATGTCTGGTTGAAGAAGTTTTGGGCCAAAAATTAAAAAAGAAAAATCGCCCGAGGGGCAATTTCGTCATTTGTCGTGATGCTGTCGGAATTGGCCAAAACTTGGCCGGTTGATTGGAAACGGCCTGAGAAATTGGACTCTTGCACGAACCCGAGATCACGGGATTTTGGCCAAACTCCTTTGTTTAGGCCTCTGAATAATTAATTTCCATATTAATTATGTCAGGTTGAAGATGTGTTGGACAGAAAATTAACAACGTAAAACCGCACCAGGGCCAATTTTGTCATTTGTTGCGGCGGTGTCGTAATGGGCCGAAATTTGGCAGGTTGATTGGAAACAGCCCCGAGATCTTGGGATTTTAGCCAAATTCCTTCGTTGAGGCCTCGAAATAATTAATTATCGTATTAATTATGTCAGGTTGAAGAAGTGTTGGACAGAGAATTAACAAAGAAAAATCGCACCTAGGGAAATTTCGTCATCTGTTGCGACGGTGTCGGAATGGGCCAAAGTTTGGCAGGTTGATTGGAAATGGCCCGTATAATTAGACTCAGGGCATAGGCCCAAGATCATGAGACTTTGGCCAAATTCCTTCATTTAGGCCTCCGAATAATTAATTTACGTATTAATTATGTCAGGTTGAAGGTGTGTAGGACAGAAAATTAACAATGCAAAACCGAGCCAGGGAAAATTTTGTCATTTTTCTCCACGGTGTCGGAATGGGCCGAAATTTGGTTGGTTGATTGGAAACGGCCCCAGAAATTGGAGTCGGGGCACAGATCCGGGATCACGGGATTTTCGTCAAATTCCTTCGTTTAGGCTTCCGAATAAATAATTTTCGTATTAATTATGTCATGTTGAAGATGTGTTGGACAGACAACGCAAAACCGCACAAGGGGCAACTTCATCATTTGTCGCGACAGTGTCGGAATTGGTCGAAATTTGGCAAGCTGATTGGAAATGGCCCGAAAAATTAGACTCGGGGTACATACCCGAGATCACAGGATTTTAGGCAATTTCCTTCGCTTAGGCCTCCGAATAATTAATTTCTAAATTAATTATGTCAGGTTGAAGAAGTGTTGGACAGAAAATTAACAATGCAAAACCGCACCAGGGGCAATTTTGTCATTTGTCGCGACGGTGTCGCAATGGGTCGAAATTTGGAAGGTTGATTGGAAACGGCCCCAGAAATTAGAGTCGGGGCACAGACCCAGGATCACGGGATTTTAGAAGAATTCCTTCGTTTAGGCCTCCGAATAATTAATTTTCGTATTAATTATGTCAGGTTGAAGATGTGTTGGACAGAAAATTACCAATGCAAAACCGTACCGAGGACAATTTCGTAATTTGTCACGACGGTGTCAGAATTGGTCGAAATTTGGCAGGTTGATTGGAAACGGCCCGAGAAATTGGACTCGGGGCACAGACTCGGGATCACGGGATTTTAGCCAAATTCCTTCATTTTGGCCTCCGAATAATTAATTTTCGTATTAATTATGTCAGGTTGAAGAAGTTTTGGATAGAAAATTAACAACGCAAAATCGTACCAGGGGTAATTTCATCATTTGTCGCGACGGTGTCGGAATGGGCCAAAATTTGGTATGCTGATTATAAACGACCTGAGAAATTAGACTCAAGGTACATACCCAGGATCCCAAGATTTTAGCCAAATACCTTCGTTAACGCCTCCGAATAATTAATTTTCGTATTAATTATGTCAGGCTGAAGAAGTGTTGGATAGAAAATTAATAAAGAAAAATCGCATCAAGGGCAATTTTGTCATTTGTCGCGATGGTGCCGGAATTGGCCGAAATTGGGCAGGTTGATTGGAAACGGCCCGAGAAATTAGACTCGGGGCATAGGCCTGGGATCACGAAATTTTAGCTAAATTCCTTCGTTTTGGCCTTCGAATAATTAGTTTCCATATTAATTATGTCAGGTTGAAGATGTGTTAGACAGAAAATAAACAACGCAAAACCGCATCAGGGGTAATTTTGTCATTTGTCGCGACAGTGTCGGAATGGGTCGAAATTTGGCAGGTTGATTGGAAACGGCACCAGTAATTGGAGTCAGGGCACAGACCCGGGATCACGGGATTTTAGCCAAACTCCTTCATTTAGGCCTCTGAATAATTAATTTCCGTATTTTTATGTCATGTTGAAGATGTGTTGGGTAGAAAATAAAAAACGTAAAACTGCACCAGGGGCAATTTTGTCATTTCTCACGACGGTGTCAGAATGGGTCGAAATTTGGCAAGTAGATTGGAAACGGCCGAAGTAATTGGAGTCGGGGCATAGTCCTGAGATCATGAGATTTTAGCCAAATTCCTTCGTTTAGGCCTCCGAATAATTAATTTTCGTATTAATTATGTCAGGTTGAAGATGTGTTGGACAGAAAATTAACAACGCAAAACCACACCACAGGAAATTTCGTCATTTGTCGCGATGGGCCGAAATTTGGCAGGTTGATTGGAAACGGCCCGAGAAATTAAAGTCAGGGTACAGGCCCGAGATCACAGGATTTTAGCCAAATTCCTTCGTTTAGGCCTCCGAATAATTAATTTTCATATTAATTATGTCAGGTTGAAGTTGTGTTGGATAGAAAATTAACAATGCAAAACCGCACCAGGGAAAATTTTGTCATTTGTCGCGACGGTGTCGGAATGGGCCAAAATTTAGCAGGTTGATTGGAAATGGCCCGAGAAATTTGACTCGGGGTACATACCAGGGATCGCGGGATTTTAGGCAAATTCCTTCATTTAGGCCTCCGAATAATTAATTTCCTCATTAATTATTTTAGGCTGAGGAAGTGTTGGACAGAAAATTAACAAAGAAAAACCGCACCAGGGACAATTTTGTCATTTGTTGCAACGGTGTCGAAATGGGCCGAAATTGGGCAGGTTGATTGGAAACGGCCGGAGAAATTAGACTCGGGGCACAGGCCTGGGATCTCGAAATTTTAGCCAAATTCCTTCGTTTAGGCCTCCAATAATTAATCTCCGTTCGAATTATGTCAGGTTGAAGATGTGTTGGACAGAAAATTAACAACGCAAAACTGCACCAGGGGCAATTTTGTCATTTGTCGCGACGGTGTCGAAAATGGCCGAAATTTGGCAGGTTGATTGGAAACGGGTCGAGAAATTGGACTCGGGGTACATACCCGGGATCACGGGATTTTAGCCAAATTCCTTCGTTTAGGTCTCCAAATAACTGATTTCCCCATTAATTATGTCAGGCTGAAGAAGTGTTGGACAGAAAATTAACAAAGAAAAATCGCACTAGGGGCAATTTTGTTATTTATCGCAATGGCGTCGGAATGGGCCGAAACTTGGCAGGTTGATTGGAAATGGCCCAAGAAATTAGACTTGGGGCACAGACCTGGGATCACAGAATTTTAGCCAAATTCCTTCGTTTAGGCCTACGAATAATTAACTTCCGTTTTAATTATGTTAGGTTGAAGATGTGTTCGACAGAAAATTAACAACGCAAAATCGCACTAGGGGCTATTTCGTCATTTGTCGCGACGGTGTCGAAATGGGCTGAAATTTGGCAGGTTGATTGGAAACGGCCCAAGAAATTGGACTCGAGGTACATACTCGGGATCACGAGATTTTTGCCAAATTCCTTCATTTAGGCCTCCGAATAATTAATTTTCGTATTATTTATGTCAGGCTGAAGAAGTGTTGGACAGAAAATTAACAAAGAAAAACCGCCCCAGGGGTTATTTTGTCATTTGTATTATGGGTGTCGCAATGGGCCGAAATTTGACAGGTTGATTGGAAACGACCCTAGTAATTGGAGTTGAGGCACAGACACGGGATTACGGGATTTTAGTAAAATTCCTTCATTTAGGCCTCCGAATAATTAATTTCGGTATTAACTATATCAGGTTGACGATGTGTTGGACAGAAAATTAACAAAGAAAAATATCACCGGGGCGATTTCATCATTTGTCGCGACGGTATTGAAATGGGCCGAAATTTGGCAGGTTGAATGGAAACGGCCTAAGAAATTAGACTCAGGTCACAGGCTCGGGATCACGGGATTTTAGCCAAATTCCTTCGTTTTGGCCTCCGAATAATTAATTTTCGTATTATTTACGGCAGGCTGAAGAAGTGTTGAATAGAAAATTAACAAAGAAAACCGCACCAGGGACAATTTTTATTTGTCGCGATGGTGTCGGAATGGGTCGAAATTTGGCAGGTTGATTAGAAATGGCCCCAGAAATTGTAGTCGGGGCACAGACCCAGGATCACGGGATTTTAGCCAAATTCCTTCGTTTTAGCCTCCGAATAATTAATTTCCGTACTAATTATGTCAGGTTGAAGAAGTGTTGGACAGAAAATAAACAAAGAAAAATCGCACCAGGGGCGATTTCATCATTTGTCGTGACGGTGTTGGAATGGGCCTAAATTTGGCAGCTTGATTGGAAATGGCCCGAGAAATTAGAATCGGGGCACAGGCTCGGGATCGCGGGATTTTAGCCAAATTCCTTCGTTTAGGCCTCCGAATAATTAATTTTCGTATTAATTATGTCAGGTTGAAGATGTGTTGGACAGAAAATTAACAACGTAAAATCGTAACAGGGGCAATTTCGTCATTTGTCGCGACGATGTTGGAATTGGTCGAAATTTGGTAGGTTGATTGGAAACGGCCCTAGAAATTGGACTCGGGGTACTTACCCGGGATCACAGGATTTTAGCCAAATTCCTTCATTTCAGGCTCCGAATAATAAATTTTCGTATTAATTATGTCAGACTAGAGAAGTGTTGGACAGAAAATTAACAAAGAAAAATCACACCAGAGGCTCATTTGTCGTGACGGTGTCGCAATGGGCAGAAATTTTGCAGGTTGATCGGAAACAGCCTGAGAAATTATACTCGAGGCACAGGCCCAGGATCACGGGATTTTAGCCAAATTCCTTCATTTAGGCCTCCGAATAATTAATTTTCGTATTAATTATGTCAGGTTGAAGATGTGTTGGACGGAAAATTAACAACGCAAAACCGCACCAAGGGCAATTTCGTCGTTTGTCGCGACGGTGTTTGAATGGGCTGAAATTTGACAGGTTGATTGGAAACGGCCCGGGAAATTGGACTTGGGGAACATGCCCGGGATCACGGGATTTTAGCTAAATTCCTTCGTTTAGGCCTCCAAATAATTAATTTCCGTATTATTTATGTCAGGTAGAAGAAGTGTTGGACAGAAAATTAACATAGAAAAACCGCACTATGGGCAATTTTGTCATTTTTCGCGACGGTGTCGCAATGGGCCGAAATTTGGCTGGTTAATTGGAAACGGCCCCAGAAATTGAAGTTGGGGCACAGACCCGGGATCACGGGGTTTTAGCAAAATTCCTTCGTTTATGCCTCGGAATAATTAATTTTCGTATTAATTATATTAGGTTGAAGAAGTGTTGGACAGAAAATTAAAAAAGAAAAATCGCACTAAGGGCAATTTCGTCATTTGTCGCGATGGTGTCGGAATGGGTCGAAATTTGGCAGGTTGATTGAAAACGGCCCGAGAAATTGGACTCGGGGCACAGACCCGAGTTCACAGGATTTTAGTAAAATTCTTGCGTTTAGGCCTCAAAATAATTAATTTCCATATTAATTATGTCAGGTTGAAGAAGTGTTGGACAGAAAATTAACAAAGAAAAATCGCACCGGGGGCGATTTCATCATTTGTCGCGACGGTGTCGGAATAGGCCGAAATTTGGCAAGTTGACTGGAAACGGCCTGAGAAATTAGACTCGTGGCACAGACCCGGGATCACGGAATTTTAGCCAAATTCCTTCGTTTAGGCCTCCGAATAATTAATTTCCGTATTAATTTTGTCAGGTTGAAGATGTGATGGACAGAAAATTAACAACGCAAAACCGCACCAGGGCAATTTTGTCATTTGTCGTGACGGTGTCGGAATGGGCCGAAATTTAGCATGTTGATTGGAAACGGCCCGAGAAATTTGACTGGGGGCGCAGACCCGAAATCACGGGATTTTAGCCAAATTCTTTCATTTAGGCCTCCAAATAATTAATTTTCGTATTAATTATGTCAGGTTGAAGAAGTGTTTGACAGAAAATTAACAAAGAAAAATAGCACCGGGGGCAATTTCATCATTTGTCGCGACGGTGTCGGAATGGGTCGAAATTTGGCAGGTTGATTGGAAACGTCCTGAGAAATTAGACTTGGGGCACAGGCTCGGGATCACGAGATTTTAGCCAAATTCCTTCGTTTTGGCCTCCGAATAATTAATTTTCGTATTAATTATGTCAGGTTGAAGATGTGCTAGACAGAAAATTAACAACGCAAAACTGCACCAGGGGCAATTTTGTAATTTGTCACGACGATTCCGGAATGGGTCGAAATTTGGCAGGTTGATTGGAAATGACCCCAGTAATTGAAGTCGAGGCACAGACCTGGGATCACGGGATTTTAACCAAATTCCTTCGTTTAGGCCTCCGAATAATTAATTTTCGTATTAATTATGTCAGGTTGAAGATGTGTTGGACAGAAAATTAACAACATAAAACCGCACCGGGGCAATTTCGTCCTTTGTCGCAACGATGTCGGAATGGGCCAAAATTTGGCAGGCTGATTGGAAAAGGCCCAAGAAATTTTACTCGGGGTACATACCCGGGATCATGGGATTTTAGCCAAATTCCTTCGTTTAGGCCTCCGAATAATTAATTTCCGCATTAATTAAGTCAGGCTGAAGAAGTGTTAGATAGAAAATTAACAAAGAAAAATCGCACCAGGGACAATTTTGTCATTTGTCGCGACGATGTCGGAATGGGCCGAAATTTGGCAGGTTGATTGGAAAACGGCCCCACAAATTAGAGTCGGGGCATAGACCCGGGATCACGGGATTTTAGCCAATTTCCTTCGTTTAGGCCTCCAATAATTAATTTATGTATTAATTATGTCACGTTGAAGAAGTGTTGGACATAAAATTAACAAAGAAAAATCACAACAGGGGTAATTTCGTCATTTATCGCGACGATGTCGGAATGGGCAAAAATTTGGCAGGTTAATTGGAAACGGTCCGAGAAATTGGACTCGGGGCACAGACCCGATATCATGGGATTTTAGCCAAATTCCTTCGTTTAGGCCTCCGAATAATTAAATTCTGTATTAATTAGGTCAGGTTGAAGATGTGTTGGACAGAAAATTAACAACGCAAAACCGCAGCAGGGGTAATTTAGTCATTTCTCGCGACGGTGTCGGAATGGGCCAAAATTCGCCAGGTTGATTGGAAACGGCCCCAAAAATTGGACTCGGTGCACAGACACTGGATCACCGGGTCTTTGCCAAATTCCTTCATCTAGGCCTCGGAATAATTAATTTTTGTATTAATTATGTCCGAATGAAGATGTGATGTGATTTGGCTTTGGCGCCAAACGACCAAGGATTTGATGTATGTTGGAGGAAACCTAAGGACAAGATTCAAGCTTCGTTCGGGCCAACAAACCCATATAAATGCATGGTCGAGATATGGATTTCGATATGGTGGAGTCAACGAGCCAAAGTCTAGGATTTGTATTGGGGTTGAAGGATGAAAACCAATTGAATCAAGTTGTTGGAAGAAAATCGAGTTTGGAGCAAAAACCAAGTAACCATGCGACCGCATGGTTAAAACCACCGTGCGGCCGCATGAGAGGGTGCAGGGATTTCACGGGTAGTAATCCATATGCCATGCGACCGCAAAACTACATGTCGCGGTCGCATAGGTGATTTTCGGCTAGAAAATTTCCTTTCCGCGCGAGAAGATTTGTTTTGAGTCAATTTCTTATTTTTGGTAACTTTAATATTATTAGGACTCTAATTTCGTGTTTTACAATATTTTAGGAGTTTATTCCTTTTTAAATTAGGTTTTATATTCTTTAGCATAAATAGGAGTTTTATGATTCATTGGAATAAGTTTGATTATGAATTAATGAGAGATTTTCCTCTTCGAAGCTTTGCTTCAAATTTATCTTGTTCACTAAATTGAATGGGGCAAACTTATCAAGACTAATCATCTTGTGGCGTTCAAAACATCGGATTGAATCATTGAATTGTGTAATCAAGGGGTCTTTCGCGTCAACGTTACCGTTAGGTTTTTTGGTTCATCTTTTATTGGTTCAAATCCACAATCCAGGTGTGATTTCTTCAATCGTGTGATCAAGAGGTCTTTCAAGCAACGTTCTTGTTGGGTTGTTTGGTTCACTATTTTGGGGTCAGATCCATAAACCTTGGTCCTATTGGCATTCTTGGGATCCGATTCAATATCCTGTGGGTTCGATTGCAACCTTGCTGATTGGGTTCGCATCATTTGGTATCAGAGCTTTGGGCACCAATTCAAGGTTATATCCCTTTTTAAATTCTTTGTTGAGTCAGTTTTCCTTTTCTTATTGTTCTTCATGTTCTTCGAGTCAGTTTATATTATTGAGTCTTTGATCCAAAAAAATTTCAAAAGTTGTTTTTGGATTCAATTTGTGTCCAAATCCACTTATGTTTGTTGCGTTAGTTTTGTCTTTGATTTTCCTATCCCACAAGTAAAAAAAAAATTCTTTTTTTACTGTTCATGTCCGTACACTGTTCATGTCAATTTTTTTAAAAAAAAATTTACTGTTCATTCCAGGTTTAAAAAAAAAATTTGAGTTAAAAAAAGAAAAAAGAGAAGAAGTAAAAAAAAGTCAGAAAAAGAGTCAAACAAAAAAAAGGATGTTAAAAAAAGGTGTCAAGTTCAAGTCAGAATCAATTCAACATGTCCAAGGGATGTAATGAGAAGATTTGAGAAGACTATTGAGGATATGGAAGATTCAATAACTAAAATGGATAGGATTGATTCAAATTTGGCTAAATTTCATGGAGACCAATGTGTTGGGTTGTCTAATGTGCGGAGACGGAGTAGATTGGAGCCTAGGAATAAAATTTGTGATGCATATGACAATTGTAGTAAAGGGGATGCATTGTTTGTTGTTGATTTGCGGGGAATGAAAAATAGAGGTAATAGACTTGGCGAACGGGATATAAATTGTGTTGGATACGGTGTTGGTAGGAATGTGGAAAATGGCAAATTATCACTTTCGCGATTTAAGGGTAGGGACGATCCCGAGGCATACTTAGCATGGGAAGAATGGGTAGAATTAGTGTTTGATTTCCATGACTACTCTGATGAGAGAAAATTAAAGTTAGTTATGTACACTTTTGTGGGTTATGCAACTACTTGGTACGATCAGTTGACAAAATCTAGGCAGAAGAATGGAGATAGGCGTATTGAAACTTGGGATGAATTGAGAACTATAATGAGGAAGTGATATGCGCCTAATTATTTTTATATACCGGATCAGCGTGAGCGAGAATTTACGGAGAAGCCTAGTAGACATTATGGAGATGGGTATCTAATGGAAAAAGTTGAGACAAATTTTCCACAAAACGAGAGCTCTAGAGAAAATAGTGAGGTGGTCAGTTGTGAGGAAAAAGTAGATGAGCCACAAGAAAATAAAAAGGAGATCGAGAGTAAAAATGAGAATAAAGAAGTGGTTAAATTAGAAGTGGAAAATGAAGTAGGGTCTTCGGAGGTCAATGAAGTGATGGAAGTGAGCTTGGATGAAAATGAAAGAGTTGAGGAGGCTTTAGCAGAAACTAATAATTCCCTCCCTATTTTGGACATTCCATTTTTGCAGGTTATCGGAGATTCAGTCCATGATGACGAGCCAATTGGGATTCCATATAACCCGGGCATTGGATATCAAATTGTGGGAGAAATTAATCAACAACCACATCTTAGCTTGGAAATGCCTTTATTGCCCTTAGTTGAATTTGTGATCCCTGAAGAGTTACAAAAGTTGCCATAGAAGGAGTTCATATGCACTAGCTTGAAATGCCAAGGTGAAATGCTGGGAAAGATGAAGCCATTTGAAGTGTCATTTTTAAAAGTGCCTAGGCGAGAGGGGACAAGGTAAAAGCAAGGTGATTTAACAATTGAAGTTCTATTTGGAGCATCTCAAACTTAAAAAAGAAAGCGGCCAAGATGAGTGCAGTTTGATCTATGTGAAGGAGATTGGGTTTTTATATGCAATAGGAGGATTCGGATTCAAAAGAGGTCCAAGTATCATCCAAGAGGCGGTGGACCATTTCACGTGCTTGCAATGATCGGAAGCAAAGGCTACAATTTGGTTGATCAATGTTTGGATTCGAGGTCGAATCCTTTCGAAGAGAGAGGGGATGATGTGATTCGGCTTTGGCGCCAAATGACCAAGGATTTGATGTATGTTGGAGGGAACCTAAGGACAAGATTCAAGCTTCGTTCGGGCCAACAAACTCATATAAATGCATGGTCGAGTTATGGATTTCAATATGGTGGAGTCAACGAGCCAAAGTCCAAGATTTGTATTGAGGTTGAAGGATGAAAACCAATTGAATCAAGTTGTTGGAAGAAAATCAAGTTTGGAGCAAAAACCAAGTAACCATGCGACCGCATGGTTAAAACCATCGTACGGCCGCATGAGAGGGTGCAGGGATTTCATGGGCAGCAGTCCATATGCCATGCGACCGCAACTAACTACATGTCGCGGTCGCATAGGTGATTTTTGGCTAGAAAATTTCCTTTCCGCATGAGAAGATTTGTTTTGAGTCAATTTCTTATTTTTGGTAACTTTAATATTATTAGGACTCTAATTTCGTGTTTTACAATATTTTAGGAGTTTATTCCTTTTTAAATTAGGTTTTATATTCTTTAGCATAAATAGGAGTTTTGTGATTCATTGGAATAAGTTTGATTATGAATTAATGAGAGATTTTCCTCTTCGAAGCTTTGCTTCAAATTTATCTTGTTCACTAAATTGAATGGGGTGAACTTATCAAGACTAATCATCTTGTGGCGTTCAAAACATCGAATTGAATCATTGAATTGTGTAATCAAGGGGGTCTTTCACGTCAACGTTATCGTTGGATTTTTTGGTTCATCTTTTATTGGTTCAAATCCACAATCCGGCTGTGATTTATTCAATCGCGTGATCAAGAGGTCTTTCAAGCAACGTTCTTGTTGGGTTGCTTGGCTCACTATTTTGGGGTCAAATCCATAAACCTCGGTCCTATTGGCATTCTTGGGATCCGGTTTAATATCCTGTGTGTTCGATTGTAACCTTGCTGATCGGGTTCGCATCAAGATGTGTTGGATAGAAAATTAACAACGCAAAAGCGCACCAGGGGCAATTTCGTCATTTGTCGCGACGATGTCGAAATGGGCCGAATTTGGCAGGTTGATTGGAAACGGCCCGAGAAATCGTACTCGGGGCACAGACCCGAGATAACGTGATTTTAGCCAAATTTCTTCGTTTAGGCCTCCGAATAATTAATTTCTGCATTAATTATGTCAGGCTGAAGATGTGTTGGACAGAAAATTAACAACACAAAACCGCACCAAGGGCAATTTTGTCATTTGTCACGATAGTGCCGGAATGAGCCGAAATTTGGCAGGTTGATTGGAAACAACCCCAGAAATTGGAGTCGGGGCCCACACCCGGGATCATGGGATTTTAGCCAAATTCCTTCATTTAGGCCTCCGAATAATTAATTTCCATTTTAATTATGTCAGGTTGAAGAAGTGTTGGACAGAAAATTAATAAAGAAAAATCGCACCAGGGGCAATTTTGCCATTTGTCGCGACGGTTTTGGAATGGGCCGAAATTTAGAAGGTTGATTGGAAACGGCCCCAGAAATTGGAGTAGGGGCATCGACCTGAGATCACGAGATTTTAGCCAAATTCCTTCGTTTAGGCCTCCGAATATTTAATTTCCGTATTAATTATTCAGGTTGAAGAAGTGTTGGACAGAAAATTAACAACGCAAAACTGCACCAGGGGCAATTTCGTCATTTGTCGCAACGGTGTCGGAATGGGCCGAAATTTGGCAGGTTGATTGGAAACGGCCCCGGAAATTGGAGCCGGGGCATAGACCCGGGATCATGGGATTTTAGCCAAATTCCTTCGTTTAGGCCTCGGAATAATTAATTTTCGTACTAATTATGTCAGGTTGAAGAAGTGCTGAACAGAAAATTAACAAAGAAAAATCGCACCAAGGGCAATTTTGTCATTTGTCGCGACGGTGTTAGAATGGGCCAAAATATGGCAGGTTGATTGGAAATGGCCCGTGAAATTAGACTCGGGGCACAGGCCCAGGATCACGAGATTTTAGCCAAATCCCTTCGTTTGGGCCTCCGAATAATTAATTTACGTATTAATTATGTCAGGTTGAAGATGTGTTGGACAGAAAATTAACAACGCAAATGCGCACCTGGGGAAATTTTGTCATATGTCTCAATGCTGTCGGAATGGGTCGAAATTTGGCAGGTTGATTGGAAAAGGCCCCAGAAATTAGAATCGTGGCATAGACCCGGGATCACGGGATTTTAGTCAAATTCCTTCGTTTGGGCCTCCAAATAATTAATTTTCGTATTAATTATGTTAGGTTGAAGATGTGTTGGACAGAAAATTAACAACGTAAAACCGCACCAGGGGCAATTTCGTCATTTGTCGCGACGGTGTCGAAATTTGGGAGGTTGATTGGAAATGGCCTGAGAAATTAAACTCGGGGTACATACCTGGGATCGAGGGATTTTAGCCAAATTCCTTCGTTTATGCCTCCGAATAATTAATTCCCGTATTAATTATCGTATTAATTATGTAATGTTGAAGAAGTGTTGGACAGAAAATTAATAAAGAAAAATCGCACCAGGGGCAATTTCATCTTTTGTCGCGACGGTGTCGGAATGGGTCGAAATTTGGCAGGTTGATTGGAAACGGCCCGAGAAATTGGACTTGGGGCATAGACCCGAGATCACGGGATTTTAGCCTAATTCCTTCATTTAGGCCTCCGAATAATTAATTTCCGTATTAATTATGTCAGGTTGAAGATGTATTGGACAGAAAATTAAAAACGCAAAATCGAACCATGGGCAGTTTTGTCATTTGTTGCGACGGTGTCGAAATGGGCCGAAATTTGAAAAGTTGATTGGAGACGGGCCCAGAAATTGGAGTCGGGGCACAGACCCGGGATCACGGGATTTTAGCCAAATTCCTTCATTTAGGCCTTCGAATAATTAATTCCCATAGTAATTATGTCATGTTGAAGAAGTGTTGGACAGAAAATTAACAAAGAAAAATCGATCCAGGGGCAATTTCATCTTTTGTCGCGATGGTGTCGGAATGGGCTAAAATTTGGCAGGTTGATTGGAAAGGGCTCGAGAAATTAGACTCTGGTTACAAGCCCGAGATCACGGGATTTTAGCCAAATTCCTTCGTTTAGGCCTCCGAATAATTAATTTCCGTATTAATTATGTCAGGTTGAAGATGTGTTGGACAGAAAATAAACAACGCAAAACCGCATCAGGGGCAATTTTGTCATTTGTCGCGACGGTGTCGGAATGGGTCGAAATTTGGCAGGTTGATGGAAATGGCACCAGTAATTGGAGTCGGGGCATAGATCCAGGATCACGGGATTTTAGCCAAATTCCTTCATTTAGGCCTCCGAATAATTAATTTCTGTATTTTTATGTCAGATTGAAGATGTGTTGGGTAGAAAATTAAAAAATGTAAAACTGCACCAGGGGCAATTTCACCATTTTTCGTGACGGTGTCGGAATGGGCCGAAATTTGGCAGGTTGTTTGGAAACGGCCTGAGAAATTGGACTCGGGGTACATATCCAGCATCACGGGATTTTAGCCAAATTTTTTCGTTTAGGCCTCTGAATAATTAATTTCCGTATTAATTATGTCAGGCTGAAGAAGTGTTGGACAGAAAATTAACATAGAAAAATCGCACCAGAGGCAATTTTTTCATTTCTCACGATGGTGTCGGAATGGGCTGAAATTTAGCAGGTTGATTGGAAACAGTTCGAGAAATTGGACTCGGGGCATAGACTCGAGATCACGGGATTTTAGGAAAATTCATTCGTTTAGGCCTCCGAATAATTTAATTCCATATTAATTAGATCAGGTTGAAGACGTGTTGGACAGAAAATTAACAACACAAAACCGCACCAGGGGCAATTTTTTCATTTCTCGCGATGGTGTCGGAATGGACCGAAATTTGGTAGGCTGATTGGAAACGGCCCCTGAAATTGGAGTCGGGGCACAGACCAGGGATAACGGGATTTTTGCTAAATTCCTTCGTTTAGGCCTCCGAATAATTAATTTTCGTATTAATTATGTCGGGTTGGAGAAGTGTTGAATAGAGAATTAAAAAAGAAAAACCACACCAGGGGCAATTTCGTCATTTGTCGCGATGGTGTCAGGATGGGCCGAAATTTGGCAGGTTGATTGGAAATGGCCTAAGAAATCGAACTCGGGGCACAGATCGGGATTACGGGATTTTAGCCAAATTCCTTCGTTTAGTCCTCCGAATAATTAATTTACGTATTAATTATGTCAGGTTGAAGATGTGTTGGGCAGAAAATTAACAACGCAAAACCGCACCACGGGTAATTTTATCATTTGTTGCGACAGTGTCAGAATGGGCCGAAATTTAGCAGGTTGATTGGAAACAGCCCCAGAAATTGGACTTGGGGCACAGACCCAGGATCACGGGATTTTAGCTAAATTCCTTCGTTTAGGCCTCCGAATAATTAATTTCCGTATTAATTATGTTAGGATGAAGATGTGTTGGATAGAAAATTAGCAACGCAAAACCGCACTAGGGGCAATTTTATCATTTGTCGCGACGGTATTGGAATGGGCCGAAATTTGGCAGGATGATTGGAAACGGTCCGAGAAATTGGCCTCGGGGCACAGACCCGGGATCACGGGATTTTAGCTAAATTCCTTCATTTAAGATTCCGAATAATTAATTTATGTATTAATTATGTCAGGTTGAAGATGTGTTGGATAGAAAATTAACAACGCAAAATCGCACCAGGGGCAATTTTGTCATTTGTCGTGACGGTGTCGAAATGGGCCAAAATTTGGCAGGTTGATTGGAAACGACCCCAGAAATTGGAGTCGGGACATAGACCTGGGATCACGGGATCTTAGCCAAATTCCTTCGTTTAGGACTCCGAATAATTAATTTGCGTATTAATTATGTCAGGTTGAAGATGTGTCTGATAGAAAATTATCAACGTTGAATCGCACCATGGGCAATTTCATCATTTGTCGCGACGGTGTCGTAATGGGCCAAAATTTGGCAGGTTGATTGGAAACGGCCCGAGAAATTGGACTAGGGGTACATACCCGGGATCATGGGATTTTTGCCAAATTCGTTCGTTTAGGCCTCCGAATAATTAATTTTCGCATTAATTATGTCAGGCTGAAGAAGTGTTGGACAGAAAATTAACAAAGGAAAACCGCAATAGGGGCAATTTTGTCATTTGTCGCGACGGTGTCGGAATGGGCCGAAATTTGGCAGGTTGATTGGAAATGGCCCGTGAAATTAAACTTGGGGCACAGGCCTAGGATCACGAGATTTTAGCCAAATTCCTTCGTTTAGGACTCCGAATAATTAATTTCTGCATTAATTATGTCGGGTTGAAGATGTGTCGGACAGAAATTATCGACATTAAATCGCACCAGGGGCAATTTCGTCATTTGTCGCGACAGTGTCGTAATGGGCCGAAATTTGGCCGGTTGATTGGAAACGGCCCGAGAAATTGGACTCTTGGCATAGACCCAGGATCATGGGATTTTAGCCAAATTCCTTCATTTAGGCCTCCGAATAATTAATTTCCGTATTAATTATGTCAGGTCGAAGATGTGTTGGACAGAAAATTAACAACGCAAAATCGCACTGGGGCAATTTTGTCATTTGTCGCGACGGTGTCGGAATGGGCCGAAATTTGGCAGGTTGATTGGAAACGGGCCCAAAAATTGGAGTCAGGGCATAGACCGAGGATCACAGGATTTTAGCCATCATCCTTCATTTAGGCCTCCAAATAATTAATTTCCGTATTAATTAGGTTAATTAGCACAAAACGTCCCTAACTTTGGAGGTTTTTGTAGATAACGTCCCTACCTTTCATTTTTTGGTGGAGAACGTCCCTACCTTTACCATTTTTTGCGCAGAACGTCCTTCTGTCAATTCTCCATTAAAATGTTCTGTTAAATCAAATAAAATGGATCTTTTCTTTTTAAAATGTAGGGGTAAGATTGTCCATCCAACATTTTCTTCACTGTGTAATCTCTCCTGCCTCTTTCTTCTTCAAATGTTCAAGAAAAAGTAAAGTAACATGAAAAAAAAAACTTGTACAATATTATTTCATTCAATAAATTAGGGAAAATGACGTGAGAATGACTGCATTTCTGGTAGAAAATATTCATGACTGCTGTAATACTGGTTGTTCAAAACATTTTGGAATGCTATATGAAGAGAATGAATATGTGGTTAATAAAAATGAGATGTCCATCCTCATTTTGTGCTTAGAAAGTGTGTAAATAAGAGGTGTATAATTTTGAACAGCTGGACAGAGATAGGCACTTTCTGATTATGTGACCTTTTCTCTTCTCCAAACTGGATATCCAGAAATGAGCACTCTTTAATTATTGTCAAGTACTCATTTTACTTAGTTTGGTTATTGAGCTTGGTTGTTGAGTGCTAATTTTACTGCATTTTGTTATTGAACTTGGATGTTGAGTATTGGTTTTGTTGTGTTCGAACTAGGTGTTATGGACATTCAATTGCAGGGATAAACAGAATTGTATTTGGCTGTAGTTTAGACAAGTTGTTTGGCTCAAAATACGTAGGGACGGTTTGTACAATTTTTAACAAAGGTAGGGATGTTTTGCTCAAATAGAATGTAAAGGTAGGAATGTTTTGTGCAGGGACATTGTAAGGGTAGGGATTTTTTCGTAAAGACAATATTAAGGTAGGGATTGTTATCACCAATTCAATTTTATGTTAAAATGGGGGAGAAAACGCGTTCATATTTCATCATCTTCTCCACTCCATCACATGTATTGTCCATTTACAAAATCATACTTTGATTGGCCTTCTCACTTTACCTCTTATTTACACCCTTCGTAAGCACAATTTTTAACAAAGGTAGGGATGTTTTGCTCAAATAAAATGTAAAGGTAGGAATGTTTTGTGCAGGGACATTGTAAGGGTAGGGATTTTTTCGTAAAGACAATATTAAGGTAGGGATTGTTATCACCAATTCAATTTTATGTTAAAATGGGGGAGAAAACACGTTCATATTTCATCATCTTCTCCACTCCATCACATGTATTGTCCATTTACAAAATCATACTTTGATTGGCCTTCTCACTTTACCTCTTATTTACACCCTTCGTAAGCACAAAATGAGGATGAACATCTCATTTTTATTTACCACATATTCATTCTTTTCATATAGCATTCCAAAATGTTTTGAACAATTAGTATTACAGCAGTCATGAATATTTTCTACCAGAAATGCATTCATTCTCACGTCATTTTCCCTAATTTATTGAATGAAATAATATTGTACAAGTTTTTTTTTTCGTGTTACTTTACTTTTTCTTGAACATTTGAAGAAGAAAGAGGCGGGAGAGATTACACAATGAAGAAAATGTTGGATGGACGATCTTACCCCTGCATTTTAAAAAGAAAAGATCCATTTTATTTGATTTAATAGAACATTTTAATGGGGAATTGACAAAAGGACGTTCTGAGCAAAAAATGGTAAAGGTAGGGTCGTTCTCCGCCAAAAAACGAAAGGTAGGGACGTTATCCACAAAAACCTCCAAAGGTAGGGACATTTTGTGCTAATTAGCCTATTAATTATGTCAAGATGAAGATGTGTTGGATAGAAAATTAACAACGCGAAACCGCACCAGGGGCAATTTCGTCATTTGTCGCGACGGTGTCAGAATGAGCCGAAATTCGGCAGGTTGATTGGAAACGGCCCGAGAAATTGGCCTCGGGGCACAAATCCGAGATCACGGGATTTTAGCCAAATTCCTTCGTTTAGGACTCCGAATAATTAATTTTTGTCATAATTATGTCAGGTTGAAGATGTGTTGGATAGAAAATTAACAACGCAAAACTGCACCAGGGACAATTTTGTCATTTGTCGTAACGGTGTCGGAATGGGCCCAAATTTGGCAGGTTGATTGGAAACGGCCCCAGAAATTGGAGTCGGGGCACAGACCCGGATCACGGGATTTTAGCCAAACTCCTTCGTTTAGGCCTCCGAATAATTAATTTCCGTATTAATTATGTCTGGTAGAAGAAGTGTTGGACCGAAAATTAAAAAAGAAAAACTGCACCAGGGGCAATTTCGTCATTTGTTACGACGGTCTCGGAATGGGCCGAAATTTGGCCGGTTGATTGGAAACGGCCCGAGAAATTGGACTCTGGGCAGAGTCCCAGGATCACGGGATTTTAGCCAAATTCCTTCGTTTAGGCCTCCGAATAATTAATTTTCATATTAATTATATCAGGTTAAAGATGTGTTGGACAGAAAATTAACAATGCAAAATCGCACCACAGGCAATTTTGTTATTTGCTGTGACGGTGTTGGAATGGGCCGGAATTTAGACGGGTTGATTAGAAACGGGCCCAAAAATTGGAGTCAGGGCATAGACCCTAGATCATAGGATTTTAGCCAAATTACTTCGTTTAGACCTCCGAATAATTAATTTCCATATTAATTATGTCAGGTTGAAGAAGTGTTGGACAGAAAATTAAAAAAGAAAAACCTCACCACGGGCAATTTCGTCATTTGTCGCGACGGTATCGAAATGGGCCGAAACTTGGCACGTTGATTGAAAACGGCCCAAGAAATTGGACTTGAGGCACAGACCTGGGATCACGGGATTTTAGCCAAATTCCTTCGTTTTGGCCTCCGAATAGTTAATTTTCGTATTAATTATGTCAGGTTGAAGATGTGTTGGACAGAAAATTAACAACGCAAAACCGCAACAAGTGTAATTTTGTCATTTGTCGCGACGGTGTTGGAATGGGCCAAAATTTGACAGGTTGATTGGAAAGGGCCCCAGAAATTGGAGTCCGGGCACAGACCCGGGATCATGGGATTTTAGCCAAATTCGTTTGTTTAGGCCTCCGAATAATTAATTTTTGTACTGATTATGTCAAGTTGAAGAAGTGTTAGACCGAAAATTAACAACGCAAAACCGCACTAGGGGCAATTTTGTCATTTGTCGCGACGGTGTCGGAATGGGCCGAAATTTGGCAGGTTGATTGGAAACGGACCAAGAAATTGGACTCGGACCATAAACCCGGGATCACGGGATTTTAGCCAAATACCTTCGTTTAGGCCTCGGAATAATTAATTTCCAAATTAATTATGTCAGGTTGAAGAAGTGTTGAACAGAAAATTAACAAAGAAAAATCGCACCAAGGACAATTTCATCATTTGTCGCGACGATGTCGGAATGGACTAAAATTTGGCAGGTTGATTGGAAATGGCTCGAGAAATTGGACTCGGGGTACAGACTTGATATCACGGGATTTTAGCCTAATTCATTCGTTAAGGCCTCCGAATAATTAATTTCTGTATTAATTATGTCAGGTTGAAGATGTGTTGGACAGAATATTAACAACGCAAAACCGCACTAGGGGCAGTTTTGTCATTTGTCGCGACGGTGTCGGAAAGGGTCGAAATTTGGCATGCTAATTGGAAACGGCCCGAGAAATTGGACTTGGGGCACATACCCGAGATCACGGGATTTTAGCCAAATTCCTTCGTTTCGGCATCGAAATAATTAATTTTCGTATTAATTATTTCAGATTGAAGAAGTGTTGGATAGAAAACTAACAAAGAAAAACCGCACTAGGGGCAATTTCGTCATTTGTCGTGACGGTGTCGGAATGGGCCGAAATTTAGCAGGTTGATTGGAAACGGCCCGAGAAATTGGACTCGGGGCACAGACTCGGGATCACGGGATTTTAGCCAAATTCCTTCGTTTAGGCCTCCGAATAATTAGTTTTCGAATTAATTATGTCAGGTTGAAGATGTGTTGGACAAAAAATTAACAACGCAAAACCACACCAGGTGCAATTTTTTCATTTGTTGCAACGGTGTCAGAATGGACCGAAATTTGGCAGGTTGTTTGGAAATGGCCCCAGAAATTGGAGTTGGAGCACAGACCCGAGATCACAGGATTTTAGCCAAATTCCTTCGATTAGGCCTCCGAATAATTAATTTCCGTATTAATTATGTCAGGTTGAAGAAGTGTTGGACAGAAAATTAACAACGCAAAATCGCACCTGGGGCAATTTTGTCATTTGTCGCGACGGTGTCGGAATCGGTCGAAATTTGGCAGGTCGATTGGAAACGGCCCGAGAAATTGGACTTGGGGTACACTCCCGGGATCACGAGATTTTAGCCAAATTCCATCGTTTAGGCCTCCGAATAATTAATTTCCGTATTAATTATGTCAGGCTGAAGAAGTGTTGGATAGAAAATCAACCAAAAGAAAAACCACACCAGCGGGAATTTTGTCATTTGTCGCGACGGTGTCGTAATGGGCCGAAATTTGGTAGGTCAAAAGGAAATGGCCCCAGTAATTGGACTCGGGGCACAGACCCGGGATCACGGGATTTTAGCCAAATTCCTTCGTTTAGGCCTCCGAATAATTAATTTCCGTATTAATTATGTCAGGTTGAAGACATGTTGGACAAAAAATTAACAACGCAAAATCGCACCTGGGGCAATTTTGTCATTTGTCGCGACGGTGTCGTAATGGGCCGAAATTTGGCAAGTTGATTGGAAACGGTCGGAGAAATTAGACTCGAGGCACAAGCCCGGGATCATGGAATTTTAGCTAAATTCCTTTGTTTAGGCCTCCGAATAATTAATTTCCGCATTAATTATGTCAGGTTGAAGACATGTTGGACAAAAAATTAACAACGCAAAACCGCACCAGGTGCAATTTTTCATTTGTTGCAATGGTGTCAGAATGGGCCAAAATTTGGCTGGTTGTTTGGAAATGGCCCCAGAAATTGGAGCCGGGGCACAGACTCAGGATCACGGGATTTTAGCCAAATTCCTTCGTTTAGGCCTCCGAATAATTAATTTCCGTATTAATTATATCAGGTTGAAGAAGTGTTGGACAAAAAATTAACAACGCAAAATCGCACCAAGGGCAATTTTGTCATTTGTCGCGACGGTGTCGGAATGGGTCGAAATTTGGCAGGTTTATTTGAAACGGCCCTAGAAATTGGAGTCGGGGCACAGACTCGAGATCACGGGATTTTACCCAAATTCCTTCGTTTAGGCCTCCGAATAATTAATTTCCGTATTAATTATGTCAGGTTGAAGATGTGTTGGACATTAAATTAATAACGCAAAATCGCACCAGGGACAATTTCGTCATTTTTCGTGACGACGTCGGAATGGGCCGAAATTTGGCAGGTTGATTGGAAACATCTTGAGAAATTGGACTCTGGGTACATACCCGGGATCACAGGATTTTAGCGAAATTTCGTCGTTTAGGCCGCCGACTAATTAATTTCCGCATTAATTATGTGAGGCTGAAGAAGTGTTGGACAGAAACTTATCAAAGAAAAACCGCACCAGAGGCAATTTTGTCATTTGTCGCGATAGTGTCGGAATGGGCTAAAATTTGGCTGGTTGATTGGAAACTGCCCCTAGAAATTGGAGTCGGGGCACATACCCTGGATCACGGGATTTTAGCCAAATTCCTTCGTTTAGGCCTCTGAATAATTAATTTTCGTATTAATTATGTCAGGCTGAAGAAGTGTTGGACAGAAAATTAATATAGAAAAATTGCACCAGGGGCAATTTTGTCATTTGTCGCGACGATTTTGGAATGCGAAATTTGGTAGGTTGATTGGAAACGGCTCCAGAAATTGGAGTCGGGGCACAGACCCGGGATCACGGGATTTTAGCCAAATTCCATCATTTAGGCCTTCAAATATTTAATTTATGTATTAATTATGTCAGGTTACAGAAGTGTTGGACAGAAAATTAACAACGCAAAACCGCACCAGGGGTAATTTTGTCATTCGTCGCGACGGTGTCAGAATGGGCCGAAATTTGGCAGGTTGGTTGGAAACGGACCAAGAAATTGGAGTCGGAGCACAGACCCGAGATCACGGGATTTTAGCTAAATACCTTTGTTTAGGCCTTGAAATAATTAATTTCCGTAATAATTATGTCAGGTTGAAGAAGTGTTGGATAGAAAATTAACAAAGAAAAATCGCACCAAGGTTAATTTTGTCATTTATCACGACGATGTCGGAATGGGCCATAATTTGGCATGTTGATTGGAAATGGTCTGTGAAATTAGACTTGGGGCACCGGCCCGGGATCATGAGATTTTAGCTAAATTCTTTCGTTTAGGCCTCCAAATAATTAATTTATGTATTAATTATGTCAGGTTGAAGATGTGTCGGACAGAAAATTAACAACGCAAAACCGCACCCGAGGCAATTTTGTCATTCGTCTCAACGGTGTCGCAGTGGGTCGAAATTGCCAGGTTGATTGGAAACGGCCCCAGAAATTGGAGTCGGGGCACAAACCCGAGATCGCGGGATTTTAGTCAAATTCCTTCGTTTAGGCCTCCGATTAATTATTTTCCGTATTAATTATGTCAGGTTGAAAAAGTGTTGGATAGAAAATCAACCAAAAAAAACCACACCAGCTGGAATTTTGTCATTTGTCGCGACGGTGTCGTACTGGGCCGAAATTTGGCAGGTCGAAAGGAAACGGCCCCAGCAATTGGACTCGGAGCACAGACCCGGGATCACGGGATTTTAGCCAAATTCCTTCGTTTAGGCCTCCGAATAATTAAATTCCGTATTAATTATGTCAGGTTGAAGAAGTGTTGGATCGAAAATTAACAAGGAAAAATAGGACCGGGGGCAATTTCATCATTTGTCGCGACAGTGTCGGAATGGGCCGAAATTTGGCAGGTCGATTGGAAACAACCGGAAAAATTAGACTCGGGGCCCAAGCCCGGGATCATGGGATTTTAGCCAAATTCCTTCGTTTAGGCCTCCGAATAATTAATTTTCGTATTAATTATGTCAAGTTGAAGATGTGTTGGACAGAAAATTAACAACGCAAAACCGCACCAGGGGCAATTTTGTCATTTGTCGCGATGGTGTCGGAATGGTTCGAAATTTGGCAGGTTGATTGGAAACGACCCCAGTAATTGGAGTCGGGCACAGACCCGAGATCACAGGATTTAAGCCAAATTCAATCGTTTAGTCCTCCGAATAATTAATTTTCGAATTAATTATGTCCGGTTGAAGATGTGTTGGATCGAAAATTAACAACGCAAAACCGCCCCAGGGGCAATTTCGTCATTTGTCGCGATGGTGTTGTTATGGGCCGAAATTCGGCAGGTTGATTGGAAGTGGGCCGAGAAATTGGACTCGGGGCACAGACCCAGGATCACGGGTTTTTAGCCAAATTCCTTCGTTTAGGCCTCCGAATAATTAATTTATGTATTAATTATGTCAAGTTGAAGATGTGTTGGACAGAAAATTAACAGCGCAAAACTGCACCAGGGGCAATTTTGTCATTCCTCTCGACGGTGTCGGAATGGGTCGAAATTTGCCAGGTTGATTGGAAACGGCCCCAGAAATTAGAGTCGGGGCATAGACCTGGGATCACAGGATTTTAGTCAAATTCCTTAGTTTAGGCCTCCGATTAATTATTTTTCATATTAATTATGTGAGGCTGAAGAAGTGTTGGATAGAAAATCAACCAAAAAAAACCACACCAGCGGGAATTTTGTCATTTATCGCGACGATGTCGTACTGGACCGAAATTTGGCAGGTCGAAATGAAACAACCCCAGTAATTGGACTCAAGGCACAGACCCAGGATCACAGGATTTTAGCCAAATTCCATAGTTTAGGCCTCCGAATAATTAATTTACGTATTAATTGTGTCAGGCTGAAGATGTGTTGGATAGAAAATTAACAACGCAAAACCTCACCAGGGGCAATTTCGTCATTTGTCGCGACGGTGTCGAAATTGGTCAAAATTTGGTAGGTTGATTGGAAACAACTCGAGAAATGGGACTCGGGGTACATACCCGGGATTACTGGATTTTAGCCAAATTCCATCGTTCTGAACTCCGAATAATTAATTTTCGTATTAATTATGTCAGGCTGAAGAAGTGTTGGATAGAAAATCAACCAAAAAAAAACAACACTAGCGGGAATTTTGTCATTTGTCGCGACGGTGTCGTAATGGACCAAAATTTGGCAGGTTGAAAGGAAACGGCCCCAGTAATTGGACTCGGCGTACATACCCGGGATCACGGGATTTTAGCCAAATTCCTTCGTTTAGGCCTCCGAATAATTAATTTTCGTATTAATTATGTCAGGTTGAAGAAGTGTTGGACAGAAAATTAACAAGGAAAAATCGCACCGGGGGCAATTTCATCATTTGTCGCGACGGTGTCGGAATGGGCCGAAATTTGGTAGGTTGATTGGTAACGGCCTGAAAAATTAGACTCAGGCATAGGCCTGAGATCACGGGAATTTAGCTAAATTCCTTCATTTAGGCCTCCGAATAATTAATTTATGTATTAATTATGTCAGGTTGAAGATGTGTCGGACAGAAAATTAACAACGCAAAATCGCACCCGAGGCAATTTCGTCATTCATCTCGACGATGTTGCAGTGGGTCGAAATTTGCCAGGTTGATTGGAAACGACCCCAGAAATTGGAGTCGGGGCACAGACCCAGGATCACGGGATTTTAGTCAAATTCCTTCGTTTAGGCCTCCGATTAATTATTTTCCGTATTAATTATGTCAGGTTGAAAAAGTGTTGTATAGAAAATCAACCAAAAAAAAACCACACCAACGGGAATTTTGTCATTTGTCGCGACGGTGTCGTAATGGGCCAAAATTTGGCAGGTCAAAAGGAAACGGCCCCAGCAATTGGACTCGGGGCACAGACCCGGGATCATGGGATTTTAGCCAAATTCCTTCGTTTAGGCCTCCGAATAATTAAATTCCATATTAATTATGTCAGGTTGAAGAAGTGTTGGATAGAAAATTAACAAGGAAAAATCGGACCGGGGGCAATTTCATCATTTGTCGCGACGGTGTCGGAATGGGCCGAAATTTGGCAGGTTGATTGGAAACGGTCGGAGAAATTAGACTTGGGGCACAAGCCCGGGATCACGGGATTTTAGCCAAATTCCTTCGTTTAGGCTTCTGAATAATTAATTTCTGTATTAATTATGTCAAGTTGAAGATGTGTTGGACAGAAAATTAACAATGCAAAACCGCACTAGGGGCAATTTTGTCATTTGTCGCGACGGTGTCGAAATGGGTCGAAATTTGGCAGGTTGATTGGAAACGACCCCAGTCATTGGAGTCGGGCACAGACCCGGGATCACAGGATTTTAGCCAAATTCATTCGTTTAGTCCTCCGAATAATTAATTTCCGAATTAATTATGTCAGGTTGAAGATGTGTTGGATAGAAAATTAACAACGCAAAACCGCCTCAGGGGCAATTTCGTCATTTGTCGGGACGGTGTCGTTATGGGCATAAATTCGACAGGTTGATTAGAAATGGGCCGAGAAATTGGACTCGGGGCACAGACCCAGGATCACGGGTTTTTAGCCAAATTCCTTCGTTTAGGCCACCGAATAATTAATTTACGTATTAATTATGTCAGGTTGAAGATGTGTTGGACAGAAAATTAACAACGCAAAACTCCACCAGGGGTAATTTTGTCATTCGTCTCGACGGTGTCGAAATGGGTCGAAATTTGCCAGGTTGATTGGAAATAGCCCCAGAAATTGGAGTTGGGGCACAGACCTGGGATCACGGGATTTTAGTGAAATTCCTTGGTTTAAGGCTCCAATTAATTATTTTTCGTATTAATTATATCAGGCTGAAGAAGTGTTGGATAGAAAATCAACCAAAAAAAACTACACCAGCGGGAATTTTTTCATTTATCGCGACGGTGTCATAATGGACCAAAATTTGGCAGGTCGAAATGAAATGACCCCAGTAATTGGACTCGGGGCACAGACCCATGATCAAGGGATTTTATCCAAATTCCATAGTTTAGGCCTCCGAATAATTAATTTACGTATTAACTGTGTCAGGTTGAAGATGTGTTGGACAGAAAATTAACAACGCAAAACCTCACTAGGGGTAATTTCGTCATTCGTCGCGACGGTGTCAAAATTGGTCGAAATTTGGTAGGTTGATTGGATACGGCTCGAGAAGGGGACTCGGGGTACATACCTGGAATCACTGGATTTTAACCAAATTCCATCGCTTAGAACTCCGAATAATTAATTTTCGTATTAATTATGTCAGGTTGAAGAAGTGTTGGATAGAAAATCAACCAAAAAAAAACCACACCAGCGGGAATTTTGTCATTTGTCGCGACGGTGTCGTAATGGGCCGAAATTTGGCAGATCGAAAGGAAACGGCCCCAGTATTTGGACTCGGGGCATAGACCCGGGATCACGGGATTTTAGCCAAATTCCTTCGTTTAGGCCTCTGAATAATTAATTTCCGTATTAACTGTGTCAGGTTGAAGATGTGTTGGACAGAAAATTAACAACGCAAAACCTCACTAGGGGTAATTTCGTCATTCGTCGCGACGGTGTCAAAATTGGTCGAAATTTGGTAGGTTGATTGGAAACGGCCTGAGAAATTAGACTCGGGGCACAGGCCCGGGATCACGGGATTTTAGCCAAATTCCTTCGTTTAGGCCTCCGAATAATTAATTTCCGTATTAATTATATCACGTTGAAGAAGTGTTGGACATAAAATTAACAAGGAAAAATCGCATCGGGGGTAATTTCATCATTTATCGCGACGGTGTCGGAATGGACCGAAATTTGGTAGGTTGATTGGAAACGGCCTGAGAAATTAGACTCGGGGCACAGGCCCGGGATCACGGGATTTTAGCCAAATTCCTTCGTTTAGGCCTCCGAATAATTAATTTTCGTATTAATTATGTCAGGTTGAAGATGTGTTGGACAGAAAATTAACAATGAAAAACCGCACTAGGGGCAATTTTGTCATTTGTCGCGACGGTGTCGGAATGGGTCGAAATTTGGCAGGTTGATTGGAAACGACCCCAGTAATTGGAGTCGGGCACAAACCCGAGATCACGGGATTTTAGCCAAATTCATTCGTTTAGGCCTCCAAATAATTAATTTTTGAATTAATTATGTCAGGTTGAAGATGTGTTGGATAGAAAATTAACAACGCAAAACCGCTCCAGGGCAATTTCGTCATTTGTCGCGACGGTGTTGGAATGGGCCAAAATTTGGCTGGTTGATTGGAAATGGGCCGAGAAATTTAACCCGTGGCACAGCCCGGTATCACGAGTTTTTAGCCAAATTCCTTCGTTTAGGCCTCCTAATAATTTATTTTCGCATTAATTATGTCAGGTTGAAGATTTGTTGGACAGAAAATTGACAACGCAAAATCGTACCAGGGGAAAATTTATTATTTGCCACGACAGTGTCGGAATGGGCCGAAATTTGGCAGGTTGATTGGAAACAGCCCCAGAAATTGTAGTCGGGGCACATACTCGGGATCACGGGATTTCAGTCAAATTCCTTTGTTTAGACCTCCGAATAATTAATTTCTGAATTAATTATGTCAGGCTAAAGAGGTGTTTGACAGAAAATTAACAAAGAAAAACCGCACCATGGGCAATTTCGTCATTTGTTGCGACAGTGTCGGAATGGGCCAAAATTTGGCAGGTTGATTGGAAACGGACCAAGAAATTGGAGTTGGAGCACAGACCCGGGATCACGGGATTTTAGCCAAATACCTTTATTTAGGCCTCAGAATAATTAATTTCCGTATTAATTATGTGAGGTTGAAGAAGTGTTGGACAGAAAATTAACAAAGAAAAATCGTACGAAGGGCAATTTCGTCATTTGTCGCGACGATGTCAGAATGAGCCAAAATTTTGGCAGGTTGATTGGAAACGGTTCGAGAAATTGGACTCGGGGAGCAGACCCAGGATCATGGGATTTTAGCCTAATTCATTCGTTAAGGCATCCGAATAATTAATTTCTTTATTAATTATATCAGGTTGAAGATGTGTTGGACAGAAAATTAACAACGCAAAACGGCACTAGGGGCAATTTTGACATTTGTCGTGACGGTGTCGGAAAGGGCCGAAATTTGGCATGTTAATTGGAAACGGTCCGAGAAATTGGACTCGGGGCACATACTCGATCACGGGATTTTAGCCAAATTCCTTCATTTAGGCATCCAAATAATTAATTTTCGTATTAATTATGTCAGATTGAAGAAGTGTACGACAGAAAATTAACAAAGAGAAACCGCATCAGGGGCAATTTCGTCATTTGTCACGATGTTGTCTGAATGGGCCGAAATTTAGCAGGTTGATCGAAAACGGTCCGAGAAATTGGACTCGGGGCATAGATCCAGGATCAAGGGATTTTAGCCAAATTCCTTCGTTTAGGTCTCCGAATAATTAATTTCCTTATTAATTATGTCAGGTCGAAGATGTGTTGGACAAAAAATTAACAAAGCAAAATCGGACCAAGGGCAATTTTTTCATTTGTTGCAACGGTGTCAGAATGGGCCGAAATTTGGCAGGTTGTTTGGATGGCCCTAGAAATTGGAGTCGGGGCACAAACCCGGGATCACAAAATTTTAGCCAAATTCCTTCGTTTAGGCCTCCGAATAATTAGTTTCCGTATTAATTATGTCAGGTTGAGGATGTATTGGACAGAAAATTAAAAAAAAAACCGCACCAGGGGCAATTTCGTAATTTGTCGCGACTGTGTCGAAATGGGTCGAAACTTGGCAGGTTGATTGGAAACGACCCGAGAAACTGGACTAGAGGCACAGACCCAGGATCATGGGATTTTAGCCAAATTCCTTCATTTAGGCCTTCGAATAGTTAATTTCCGTATTAATTATGTTAGGTTGAAGACGTGTTGGACAAAAAATTAACAATGCAAAACCGCACCAAGGCCAATTTTATCATTTGTCGCGACGGTGTCGGAATGGGCCGAAATTTGGCAGGTTGATTGGAAACGGCCCGAGAAATTGGACTCGTGGCATAGACCCGGGATCACGGGATTTTAGCCAAATTCCATCGTTTAGGCCTCCGAATAGTTAATTTCCGTATTAATTATGTAAGGTTGAAGATGTATTGGACAGAAAATTAACAACGCAAAACTGTACCAGGGGTAATTTCGTCATTTTTCATGGCCGTGTCGGAATGGGCCGAAATTTGGCAGGTTGGTTGGAAACGGCCCGAGAAATTGGACTCGAGGCACAGACCCGAGATCATGGGATTTTAGCCAAATTCCTTCATTTAGGCCTCCAAATATTTAATTTACGCATTAATCATGTCAGGTTGAAGAAGTGTTGGATAGAAAAGTAACAACGCAAAACCGCACCAGGGGCTATTTTGTCATTTGTCGAGACGGTGTTGGAATGGGCCGAAATTTGGCAGGTTGATTGGAAACGGACCAAGAAATTGGAGTCGGAGCACAAACCCGGGATCATGAGATTTTAGACAAATACCTTCGTTTAGGCCTCGGAATAATTAATTTCCGTATTAATTATGTCAGGTTGAAGAAGTGTTGGACCGAAAATTAACAAAGAAAAATCGTAACAACGGCAATTTCGTCATTTGTCGCGACGATGTCGGAATGGGCCAAAATTTGGCATGTTGATTGGAAACGGCCCGTGAAATTAGACTCGATGCACAGGCCCGGAATCACGAGATTTTAGCTAAATTCCTTCGTTTAGGCCTCCGAATAATTAATTTACATATTAATTATGTCAGGTTGAAAATGTGTTGGACAGAAAATTAACCACGCAAAATCGCACCAGGGGTAATTTTGTCATTCGTCTCGAAGGTGTTGGAATGGGTCGAAATTTGCCAGGTTGATTCGAAACGGCCCCTGAAATTGAAGTCGGGGCACAGACCCGAGATCACGAGATTTTAGTCAAATTCCTTCGTTTAGGCCTCCGATTAATTATTTTCCGTATTAATTATCTCAGGCTGAAGAAGTGTTGCATAGAAAATCAACCCAAAAAAAACCACACCAACTGTAATTTTGTCATTTCTCGCGACGGTGTAGTAATGGGTCGAAATTTGACAGGCCGAAAGGAAACGGCCCCGGTAATTGGACTCGGGGCACAGACCCGGGATCATGGGATTTTAGTCGAGTTCCTTCGTTTAGGCCTCTGAATAATTAATTTACGTATTAATTATGTCAGGTTGAAGATGTGTTGGACAGAAAATTAAGAACGAAAAATCGCAATAGGGGCAATTTCGTCATTTGTCGCGACGGCATCGGAATTGGTCGAAATATGGCAAGTTGATTGGAAATGGCCCGAGAAATTGGACTTGGGGCACAGACCCGGGATCAAGGGATTTTAGCCAAATTCCTTCGTTTAGGCCTCCGAATAATTAATTTCCGTATTTATTATGTCAGGTTGAAGAAGTATTGGACAGAAAATTAAAAAAAAGAAAAACCGCAATAGAGGCAATTTCGTAATTTGTCGTGACTGTATCGAAATGGGCCAAAACTTGGCAGGTCGATTGGAAACGGCCCGAGAAATTAGACTCGAGGCACAAACCCGGGATCATGGGATATTAGCCAAATTCCTTCGTTTAGGCCTCCGAATAGTTAATTTCCGTATTAATTATGTCAGGTTGAAGATGTGTTGGACAGAAAATTAACAACGTAAAACTGTACCAGGGGCAATTTCGTCATTTTTCGTGGCCGTGTCGGAATGGGCTGAAATTTGGCAGGTTGGTTGGAAACGGCCCGAGAAATTGGACTCGAGGCACAAACTCGAGATCATGGGATTTTAGCTAAATTCCTTCATTTAGGCCTCCAAATATTTAATTTACGCATTAATCATGTCAGGTTGAAGAAGTGTTGGATAGAAAATTAACAACGCAAAACCGCACCAGGGGCTATTTTGTCATTTGTATCGACGGTGTTGGAATGGGCTGAAATTTGGCAGGTTGATTGGAAACGGACCAAGAAATTGGAGTCGGAGCACAAACCCGGGATCACAGGATTTTAGACAAATACCTTCATTTAGGCCTCGGAATAATTAATTTCCGCATTAATTATGTCAGGTTGAAGAAGTGTTGGGCAGAAAATTAACAAAGAAAAATTGCACCAACGGCAATTTTGTCATTTGTCGCGACGATGTCGGAATGGGCCAAAATTTGGCATGTTGATTGAAAACAGCCCGTGAAAATAGACTCGGGGCATAGGCCCGAAATCACGAGATTTTAGCTAAATTCCTTCGTTTAGGCCTCCGAATAATTAATTTACATATTAATTATGTCAGGTTGAAGATGTGTTGGACAGAAAAATAACCACGCAAAACCGCACCAGGGGTAATTTTGTCATTCGTCTTGACGGTGTTGGAATGGGTCGAAATTTGCCAGGTTGATTCGAAACGGCCCCTGAAATTGAAGTCGGGGCACAGACCCGGGATCATGGGATTTTAGTCAAATTCCTTCGTTTAGGCCTCCGATTAATTATTTTTCGTATTAATTATGTCTGGCTGAAGAAGTATTGCATAGAAAATCAACCCTAAAAAAACCACACCAGCTGTAATTTTGTCATTTGTCGCGACGGTGTAGTAATGGGCCAAAATTTGACAGGCCGAAAGGAAATGGCCCCGGTAATTGGACTCGGGGCACAAACCCGGGATCACGGGATTTTAGTCGAATTCCTTCGTTAAGGCCTCTGAATAATTAATTTAAGTATTAATTATGTCAAGTTGAAGATGTGTTGGACAGAAAATTAAGAACGAAAAACCGCAATAGGGGCAATTTCGTCATTTGTCGCGACGGCATCGAAATTGGTCGAAATTTGGCAGGTTGATTGGAAATGGCCTGAAAAATTGGACTAGGGGCACAGACCCGGGATCACGGGATTTTAGCCAAATTCCTTCATTTAGGCCTCCGAATAATTAATTTCCGTATTTATTATGTCCGGTTGAAGAAGTGTTGGACAGAAAATTAAAAAAAAAAGAAAAATCGCAACGGAGGCAATTTCATAATTTGTCGTGACTGTATCGAAATGGGCCGAATCTTGGTAGGTTGATTGGAAACGGCCCGAGAAATTGGACTCGAGGCACAGACCCGGGATCACGGGATTTTAGCCAAATTCCTTCGTTTAGGCCTTTGAATAGTTAATTTCCGTATTAATTATGTCAGGTTGAAGATGTGTTGGACAGAAAATTAACAGCGCAAAACTGTACCAGGGGCAATTTCGTCATTTTTCGTGGCCGTGTCGGAATGGGCCGAAACTTGGCAGGTTGATTGGAAACGGCCCGAGAAATTGGACTCAAGGCACAGACCCGAGATCATGGGATTTTAGCCAAATTCCATCATTTAGGCCTCCAAATATTTAATTTACGCATTAATCATGTCAGGTTGAAGAAGTGTTGGATAGAAAATTAACAACGCAAAACCGCACTAGGGGCTATTTTGTCATTTGTCGCGACGGTGTTGGAATGGGCCGAAATTTGGCAGGTTGATTGGAAACGGACCAAGAAATTGGAGTCGGCACACAAACCCGGGATCACGGGATTTTAGACAAATACCTTCGTTTAGGCCTCGAAATAATTAATTTCAGTATTAATTATGTCAGGTTGAAGAAGTGTTGGACAGAAAATTAACAAAAAAAATCGCACCAACAGCAATTTCGCCAGTTGTCGCGACGATGTCGGAATGGGCCAAAATTTGACATGGTGATTGGAAATGGCCCGTGAAATTAGATTCGGGGCACAGGCCCGGGATCACGAGATTTTAGCTAAATTCCTTCGTTTAGGCCTCCGAATAATTAATTTAAATATTAATTATGTCAGGTTGAAGATGCGTTGGACAGAAAATTAACCACGCAAAACCGCACTAGGGGTAATTTTGTCACTCATCTCGACGGTGTCAGAATGGGTCAAAATTTACCAGGTTGATTCGAAATGGCCCCTAAAATTGGAGTCGAGGCACAGACCCGGGATCACGGGATTTTAGTCAAATTCCTTCGTTTAGGCCACCGATTAATTATTTTTCGTATTAATTATGTCAGACTGAAGAAGTGTTGCATAGAAAATCAATCCAAAAAAAACACACCAGCTGGAATTTTGCCATTTGTCACGACAGTGTCGTAATGGGCCGAAATTTGACAGGTCGAAAGGAAACGGCCCCGGTAATTGGACTCGGGGCACAAACCCGGGATCACGGGATTTCTGCCGAATTCCTTCATCTAGGCCTCCGAATAATTAATTTACGTATTAATTATGTCAGGTTGAAGATGTGTTGGACAGAAAATTAAGAACGAAAAACCGCAAAAGGGGCAATTTCGTCATTTGTCGCGACGGCGTCGAAATTGGTCGAAATTTGGCAGGTTGATTGGAAATGGCCCGAGAAATTGGACTTGGGGCACAGACCCGGGATCACGGGATTTTAGCCAAATTCCTTCGTTTAGGCCTCCGAATAATTAATTTCCGTATTTATTATGTCAGGTTGAAGAAGTGTTGGACAGAAAATTAAAAAAAAAAAAGAAAAACCGCAACAGAGGCAATTTCATAATTTGTCGTGACTGTATCGAAATGGGCCGAAACTTGGCAGGTTGATTGGAAACGGCTCGAGAAATTGGACTCGAGGCACAGACCCAGGATCACGGGATTTTAGCCAAATTCCTTCGTTTAGGCCTCCGAATAATTAATTTCCGTCTTAATTATGTCAGGTTGAAGATGTGTTGGACAAAAAATTAACAACGCAAAATCGCACCCGGTGGAATTTTGTCATTTGTCACGACGGTGTCGGAATGGACCGAAATTTGGTAGGCTGATTGGAAACGACCCCAGTAATTAGAGTTGGGCACAGACCTGGGATCACGTGATTTTAGCCAAATTCCTTCGTTTAGGCCTCCGAATAATTAATTTTTGCATTAATTTTGTCAGGTTGAAGATGTGTTGGACAGAAAATTAACAACGCAAAACTGCACCAGGGGCAGTTTCGTCGTTTGTCGCGACGGTGTCAAAATGGGCCGAAATTTGGCAGGTTGATTGGAAATGGGCCGAGAAATTGGACTCGGGGCACAGACCCGGGACCCGGGATTTTAGCCAAATTTCTTCGTTTAGGCGTCCGAATAATTAATTTTCGCATTAATTATGTCAGGTTGAAGATGTGTTGGACAGGAAATTAAAATGCAAAATCACACCAGGGGCAATTTTGTCATTTGTCGCGACAATGTCGGAATGGGCCGAAATTTGGCAGGTTGATTGGGAACGGCCCCAAAAATTGGAGTTGGGGCACATACTGGGGATCACGGGATTTCAGCCAAATTCCTTTGTTTAGACCTCCAAATAATTAATTTCCGAATTAATTATGTCAGGCTGAAGAAGTGTTTGACAAAAAATTAATAAAGAAAAATCACACTAAGGGCAATTTTGTCGTTTGTCGCGACGATTTCGGAATGGGCCGAAATTTGGGAGGTTGATTGGAGACGATTCCGGGAATTGGAGTCGGGGCACAGACCCAAGATCACGGGATTTTAGCCAAATTCCTTCGCTTAGGCCTCCTAATATTTAATTTCTGTATTAATTATGTCAGGTTGAAGAAGTGTTGGACAGAAATTTAATGACGTGAAACCGCACCAGGGGCAATTTTTTCATTTGTTGCGACGGTGTCGGAATGGGCCGAAATTTGCCGGGTTGACTGAAACGGACCCAGAAATTGAAGTCGGGGCACAGACCCGGGATCACGGGATTTTAGCCAAATTCCTTCGTTTAGGCCTCCGAATAATTAATTTCTGTATTAATTATGTCAGGTTGAAAATGTGTTGGACAGAAAATTAAAAAAAAGAAAAACCGCACCAAAGGCAATTTTGTAATTTGTCGCGACTGTATCAAAATGGGCTGAAACTTGGCAGGTTGATTGGAAACGGCTCGAGANCCAAATTCCTTCGTTTAGGCCTCCGAATAGTTAATTTTTGTATTAATTATGTCAGGTTGAAGATGTGTTGGATAGAAAATTAACAACGCAAAATCGTACCAAGGGCAATTTCGTCATTTTTCGTGGCGGTGTCGGAATGGGCGGAAATTTGGCAGGTTGATTAGAAACGGCCCGAGAAATTGGACTCGTGGCACAGACCCGGGTTCATGGGATTTTAGCCAAATTCCTTCATTTAGGCCTCCGAATATTTAAGTTACACATTAATCATGTCGGGTTGAAGAAGTGTTGGACCGAAAATTAATAACGCAAAACTGCACCAGGGGCAATTTTATCATTTATCACGACGGTGTCGGAATGGGCCGAAGTTTGGCTGGTTGATTGGAAACGGACCAAGAAATTGGAGTCGGAGCACAGACCCGGGATCACGAAATTTTAGCCAAATACCTTCGTTTAGGCCTCGGAATAATTAATTTTCGTATTAATTATGTCAGGTTGAAGAAGTGTTGGACAGAAAATTAACAAAGAAAAATCGCACCAATGGCAATTTAGTCATTTGTGGCAACGATGTCGGAATGGACCAAAATTTGGCATGTTGATTGGAAACGGCCCGTGAAATTAGACTCAGGGCACAGGCCCGGAATCACGAGATTTTAGCTAAATTCCTTCGTTTAGGCCTCCGAATAATTAATTTACATATTAATTATGTCAGGTTGAAGATGTGTTGGACAGAAAATTAACCACGCAAAATCGCACCAGGGGTAATTTTGTCATTCGTCTCAACGGTGTCGGAATGGGTCGAAATTTGCCAGGTTGATTCGAAACGGCCCCTGAAATTGGAGTCGGGGCACAGACCCGGGATCATGGGATTTTAGTCAAATTCCTTCGTTTAGGCCTCCGATTAATTATTTTCCGTATTAATTATGTCAGGCTGAAGAAGTGTTGCATAGAAAATCAACCCAAAAAAAACCACACCAGCTGGAATTTTGTCATTTGTCGCGACGGTGTCGTAATGGGCCGAAATTTGACTGGTCGAAAGGAAACGGCCCCGGTAATTGGACTCGGGGCACAGACCCGGGATAATGGGATTTTAGTCAAATTCCTTCGTTTAGGCCTCCGAATAATTATTTTACGTATTAATTATATCAGGTTGAAGGTGTGTTGGACAAAAAATTAAGAACGAAAAATCGCAATAGGGGCAATTTCGTCATTTGTCACGACGGTGTCGGAATTGGTCGAAATTTGGCAGGTTGATTGGAAACGGCCCCAGAAATTGGAGTCGGGGTACATACTCGAGATCACAGGATTTCAGCAAAATTCCTTCGTTTAGGCCTTCGAATAATTAATTCTTAATTTCCGAATTAATTATGTCAGGCTGAAGAAGTGTTTGATAGAAAATTAATAAAGAAAAATCAAACCAAGGGCAATTTTGTCGTTTGTCGTGATGGTTTCGGAAAGGGCCGAAATTTGGTAGGTTGATTGGAGACGATTCTGGGAATTGGAGTCGGGGCACAGACCCGAGATCACGGGATTTTAGCCAAATTCCTTCGCTTAGCCCTCCGAATATTTAATTTCCGTATTAATTATGTCAGGTTGAAGAAGTGTTGGACAGAAATTCAACGACGCGAAACTGCACCAGGGGCAATCTTGTCATTTGTTGCGACGGTGTCGGAATGGGCCGAAATTTGGCGAGTTGATTGGAAAAGGCCCTAGAAATTGGAGTCGGGGCACAGACCCGGGATCACGGGATTTTAGCCAAATTCCTTCATTTAGGCCTCTGAATAATTAATTTCTGTATTAATTATGTCAGGTTGAAGATGTGTTGGACAGAAAATTAACGAAGAAAAATCGCACCACGGGCAATTTCATCATTTGTCGCGACGGTGGCGGAATGGGCCAAAATTTGGCAGGTTGATTGGAAGTGGCCCTTGAAATTAGACTCGGGGCACTGGCCCAGGATCAAGAGATTTAAGCCAAATTCCTTCGTTTAGGCCTCCGAATAATTAATTTACGTATTAATTATGTCAAGTGAAGATGTGCTGGACAGAAAATTAACAACGCAAAACCGTACAAGGGGCAATTTTGTCATATGTCTCGAGGGTGTCGGAATGGGTCGAAATTTAGCAAGTTGATTGGAAATGGCCCCAGAAATTGGAGTCGGGGCACAGACCCAGGATCACAGGATTTTAGTCAAATTCCTTTGTTTAGGCCTCCGAATAATTAATTTCCGTATTGATTATGTCAAGTTTAAGATGTGTCAGACAGAAAATTAACAACGCAAAATCGCACCAGGGGCAATTTCGTCATTTCTCACTATGATGTCGAAATTGGTCGAAATTTGGTAGGTTGATTGGAAATGGTCCGAGATATTTTAACCTGGGGTGCATAACCGGGATCACGGGATTTTAGCCGAATTCCTTCGTTTAGGCCTCCGAATAGTTAAATTCTATATTAATTATGTCAGGTTGAAGAAGTGTTGGACAGAAAATTAACAATGCAAAATCGCAGCATGGGCAATTTTGTCATTTGTCGCGACGGTGTCGGAATGGGCAGAAATTTGGTAGGTTGATTGGAAACGGCCCCAGAAATTGGAGTCGGGGCTCTGACATGGGATCACGGGATTTTAGCCAAATTTCTTCGTTTAGGCCTCCGAATAATTAATTTTCGTATTAATTATGTTAGGTTGAAGAAATGTTGGACTGAAAATTAAAAAAGAAAAATCGCGCCGGGGGCAATTTCGTCATTTGTCGCGACGGTGTCTGAATGGGCCGAAGTTTTGCAAGTTGATTGGAAACGGCCCGAGAAATTGGACTCGGGGCACAAACCCGGGATCTCGGGATTTTAGCCAAATTCCTCGTTTAGGCCTCGAAATAATTAATTTCCGTATTAGTTATGTCAGGTTGAAGATGTGTTAGACAGAAAATTAACAACGCAAAATCGTACCGGGGGCAATTTTGTCATTTTTCACGACGGTGTCGGAACGGGCCGAAATTCGACAGGTTTATTGGAAACGGCCCCAGAAATCGGACTATAGGCATAGACCCGCGATCACGGGATTTTAGCCAAATTCCTTCATTTAGGCCTCCGAATAATTAATTTTCGTATTAATTATGTCAGGTTGAAGAAGTGTTGGACAAAAAATTAACAAAGAAAAATCACTCCAGGGGCAATTTCATCTTTTGTCGTGACGGTGTCGGAATGGGCCGAAATTTCACAGGTTGTTTGGAAACGGCCCGAGAAATTAGACTCGGGGCATAGGGCCGGGATCACGGGATTTTAGCCAAATTCCTTCGTTTAGGCCTCCGAATAATTAATTTCCGTATTAATTATGTCAGGTTGAAGATGTGTTGGACAAAAAATTAACAACGTAATTCCGCACCAGGGGCAATTTTGTCATTTGTTGCGACGATGTCGAAAAGGGCCGAAATTTGGCGGGTTGATTGGAAACGGCCCGAGAAATTGGACTCGGGGTACATACCCGGGATCACGGGATTTTTGCCAAATTCCTTCGTTTAGGCCTCCGAATAATTAATTTTCTATTAATTATGTTAGGCTGAAGAAGTGGTGGACAGAAAATTAACAAAGAAAAATCGCACCAAAGGCGATTTTGTCATTTCTCGCGACGGTGTTGGAATGGGCCGAAATTTGGCAGGTTGATTGGAAACGGCCCGAGAAATTGGACTCGGGGTACATACTTGGGATCACGGGATTTTAGTCAAATTCCTTCGTTTAGGCCTCCAAATAATTAAATTCCGTATTAATTAGGTCAGGTTGAAGACGTGTTGGACAGAAAATTAACAACGCAAAATCGGACCAGGGGCAATTTTGTCATTTTTCGGATGGTGTCGGAATGGGGCGAAATTTGTCAGGTTGATTGGAAACGGCCCCAGAAATTGGTGTCGGGGCACAGACCCGGGATAATGGGATTTTTGCTAAATTCCTTCGTTTAGGCCTCCGAATAATTAATTTCCTTATTAATTATGTCAGGTTGTAATAGTGTTGGATAGAGAATTAAAAAAAAACCTCACCAGGGGCAATTTCATCATTTGTCGAGATGGTGTCAGCATGGGCCGAAATTTGGCAGTTTAATTGGAAACGGCCCGAGAAATCAGACTCGGGGCACAAACTGGGATCACAGGATTTTAGCCAAATTCCTTCGTTTAGTCCTCCGAATAATTAATTTCCGTATTAATTATGTCAAGTTGAAGAAGTGTTGGGCAGAAAATTAACAACGCAAAACCGCACGAAGGGCACTTTTTTTCATTTGTCGCGATGGTGTCGAAATTGGCAGAAATTTTGCACGTTGATTGGAAACGGCCCCAGAAATTGGAGTCGGGGTACAAACTCGGGATCACGGGATTTTTGCCAAATTCCTTCATTTAGGCCTCCAAATAATTAATTTCCGCATTAATTATGTCAGGCTGAAGAAGTATTGGATAGAAAATTAGCAAAGAAAAGTCTCACTGGGGGGCAATTTTGTCATTTGTCGCGACAATATCGGAATTGGCTGAAATTTGGCAGGTTGATAGGAAAACGGCTCCAGAAATTGGAGTCGAGGTACAGAACCCGAATCATGGGATTTCATCCAAATTCCTTCGTTTAGGCCTCCGAACAAATAATTTCCTTATTAATTATGTCAGGCTGAAGAAGTGTTGGACCTAAAATTAGAAAAGAAAAACTGCACCTGGGGCAATTTCGTCATTTGTGGCGACGGTGTCGAAATGGGCCGAAATTTGGCCGATTGATTGGAAACGGCCCGAGAAATTTGTCTCTGGGCATAGACCCGGGATCATGGGATTTAGCCAAATTCCTTCGTTTAGGCCTCCGAATAATTAATTTCTGTATTAATTATGTCAGGTTGAAGATGTGTTGGACAGAAAATTAACAACGCAAAACCGCACCAGGGGCAGTCTTGTCATTTGTTGCGACGGTGTCGGAATGGGCCGAAATTTGGCAGGTTGATTAGAAACGGCCCCAGAAATTGGAGTCTGGGCATAGACCCAGGATCACGGGATTTTAGCCAAATTGCTTCGTTTAGGCCTCCGAATAATTAATTTCCGTATTAATTATGTCAAGTTGAAGAAGTGTTGGAAAGAAAATTAAAATAGAAAAATCGCACTAGGGGCAATTTTAACATTTGTCGCAACGGTGTCGAAATGGGCCGAAACTTGGCAGGTTGATTAGAAACGGCCTGAGAAATTGGACTCGAGGCACAAATTCGGGATCACGTGATTTTTGCCAAATTCCTTCGTTTAGGCCTACGAATAGTTAATTTCCATATTAATTATGTCAGGTTGAAGATGTGTTGGACAGAAAATTAACAACATAAAACCGCAACAAGGGCAATTTTGTCATTTGTCGCGAAGGTGTCAGAATGGGCCAAAATTTGGCAGGTTGATTGGAAATGGCCCCAGAAATTGGAGTCGGGGCACAGACCCGGGATCACGAGATTTTAGCTAAATTCCTTTGTTTAGGCCTCCGAATAATTAACTTCTATACTAATTATGTCAGGTTAAAGAAGTGTTGGGAAGAAAATGAACAAATGAAAACCGCATCAGGGATAATTCCGTCATTTGTCGCGACAGTGTCGGAAAGGGCCGAAATTTGGCAGGCTGATTGGGAACGGCCTGAGAAATTGGACTCGGGGTACAGACCTGGGATCACGGGATTTTAGCCTAGTTCATTCGTTAAGGCCTCTGAAAAATTAATTTTCGTATTAATTACGTCATGTTGAAGATGTGTTGGACAAAAAATTAACAACGCAAAACCGCACCAGGGGCAATTTTGTCATTTGTCGCGACAGTGTCGAAATGGGCCGAAATTTGGCAAGTTGATTGGATCACGGGATTTTAGCCAAATTCCTTCATTTGGGCTTCCGAATAACTAATTTCCGTATTAATTATGTCCGGTTGAGGAAGTGTTGAACAGAAAATTAAAAAAGAAAAATCGCACCAGGGGCAATTTCGTTATTTGTCGCGACGGTGTCGAAATGGGCCAAAACTTGGTAGGTTGATTGGAAACGGCCTGAGAAATTGGACTCGAGGCACAGACCCGAGATCATGGGATTTTAGCCAAATTCCTTCATTTAGGCCTCCGAATAGTTAATTTCCGTATTAATTATGTCAAAATGAAGATGTGTTGGACAGAAAATTAACAAAGAAAAACCGCACCAGTGGCAATTCCGTCATTTGTCGCGGCAGGTCGGAATGGGCCGAAATTTGGCAGGTTGATTGGAAACGGCCCTAGAAATTGGAGTTGGGGCACAGACCCGGGATCACGAGATTTTACCCAAATTCCTTCGTTTAGGCCTCTGAATAATTAATTTTCGTATTAATCATGTCAGGTTGAAGAAGTGTCGGATTGAAAATTAAAAAAGAAAAGCCGCGCTTGGGGCAATTTCGTCATTTGTCGCGACGGTGTCGGAGTGGGCTGAAATTTGGTAAGTTGATTGGAAACGGCCCGAGAAATTGGACTCAGGGCACAGATCCAGGATCACGAGATTTTAGCCAAATTCCTTCGTTTAGGCCTCGAAATAATTAATTTCCATATTAATTATGTTAGGTTGAAGATGTGTTGGACAAAAAATTAACAACGCAAAATCGCACCGAGGGCAATTTAGTCATTTGTCACGACGGTGTCGGAATGGGCCAAAATTCGGCAGGTTAATTGGAAACGGCCCCAGAAATTGGACTCGAGGCACAGACCCGTGATCACGGGATTTTATCCAAATTCCTTCGTTTAGGCCTCCGAATGATTAATTTTCGTATTAATTATGTCAGGTTGAAGATGTGTTGGACAGAAAATTAACAACGTAAAACCGCACCAGGGGCAATTTCGTCATTTGTCGCGACGGTGTCGGAATGGGCTGAAATTTGGCAGGTTGATTTGAAACGACCCGTGAAATTAGACTCGGGGCACAGGCCCGGGATCACGAGATTTTTGCCAAATTCATTCTTTTAGGCCTCCAAATAATTAATTTACGTATTAATTATGTCAGGCTGAAGAAATGTTGGACAGAAAATTAGTAAAGAAAAATCGCACCAGGGGCTATTTTGTCATTTGTCGCGACGGTTTCGGAATGGGCCGAAATTTGGGAGGTTGATTGGAAACGGCCCCAAAAATTGGAGTCAGGGCACAGACCCGGGATTACGGGATTTTAGCCAAACTCCTTCGTTTAGGCCTCCAAATATCTAATTTCCGTATTAGTTATGTCAGGTTGAAGAAGTGTTGGACAGAAAATTAAATACGCAAAACCGCACCAGGGGCAATTTTGTCATTTGTCGGGACGGTGTCGCAATGGGCCGAAATTTGGCAGGTTGATTGGAAACGACCCCAGAAATTGGAGTCGGGGCACAGACCCGGGATCTGGGGATTTTAGCCAAATTCCTTCGTTTAGGCCTCGGAATAATTAATTATGTCAGGTTGATGAAGTGTTGGACAGAAAATTGACAAAGGGCAATTTCGGCATTTGTCGCGACGATGTCGGAATGGGCCAAAATTTGGCAGGTTGATTGGAAACGGACCGAGAAATTGGACTCGGGGTGCATACCTTAGATCACGGGATTTTAGCAAAATTCCTTCGTTTAGGCCTCGGAATAATTAATTTCCGTATTAATTATGTCAGGTTAAAGAAGTGTTGGACAGAAAATTAATAAAGAAAAATTGCACCAAGGGAAATTTCGGCATTTGTCGCGACGATGTTGGAATGGGCCAAAATTTGACAGGTTGATTGGAAGCGGCCCGTGAAATTAGAATCGGGGCACAGGCCCGGGATCACGAGATTTTAGCCAAATTCCTTCGTTTAGGCCTCCGAATAATTAGTTTACGTATTAATTATGTCAGGTTGAAGATGTGTTGGACAGAAAATTAACAACGCAAAATCGCACCAGGGGCAATTTTGTCATTTGTCTCGACGAATTCGGAATGGGTCGAAATCTGGCAGGTTGATTGGAAACGGCCCCAGAAATTGAAGTCGGGGCACCGACCTGGGATCACAGGATTTTAGTCAAATTCCTTTGTTTAGGCCTTTGAATAATTAATTTCCGTATTAATTATGTCAGGTTGAAGATGTGTTGGACAGAAAATTAGCAACGCAAAATCGCACCAAGAGCAATTTCGTCATTTGTCACGACGATGTCGAAATTGGTCGAAATTCGGCAGGTTGATTGGAAACGGCCCCAGAAATTGGACTCGGGGTACATACCTGGGATCACGGGATTTTAGCCCAATTCCTTCGTTTAGGCCTCCAAATAATTAATTTTCGTATTAATTATGTAATGCTGAAGAAGTGTTGGACAGAAAATTAACTAAGAAAAACAGCACCAGGGGCAATTTTGTCATTTGTCACGACGGTGTCGCAATGGGCCGAAATTTGGCAGGTTGATTGCAAACGGCCCCAGAAATTTGAGTCGGGGCATTGATCCAGGATCACAAGATTTTAGCAAAATTCCTTCGTTTAGGCCTCGGAATAATTAATTATGTCAGGTTGAAGAAGTGTTGGACAGAAAATTAACAAAGAAAAATCGCACCAAGGGCAATTTCATCAAAATTTGGCAGGTTGATTGGAAATGGCCCGAGAAATTGGACTCGGGGCATAGACCCGGGATCATGGGATTTTAGCCAAATTCCTCCGTTTAGGCCTCCGAATAATTAATTTCTGTATTAATTATGCCAGGTTGAAGATGTGTCGGACAGAAAATTAACAACGCAAAACCACACCATGGGCAATTTTGTCATTTGTCGCGACGGTGTCGGAATGGGCCAAAATTTGGCAGTTGATTAGAAACGGCCCAGAAATTGGAGTCGGGGCACCCGAGATCATGGGATTTTAGCCAAATTCCTTCGTTTAGGCCTCCGAATAATTAATTTTCGTATTAATTATGACAGGCTGAAGATGTGTTGGACAGAAACTTAACAACGCAAAACCGCAACAGGGGCAATTTTGTCATTTATCGCGATGGTGTCGGAATGGTTCGAAATTTGGCAGGTCGATTGGAAACGGCCATAGTAATTGGAGTCGGGGCACAGACCCGGGATCACGGAATTTTAACCAAATTCCTTCATTTAGGCCTCCGAATAATTAATTTCCGTATTAATTATGTTAGGTTGAAGATGTGTTGGACTGAAAATTAAAAACGCAAAACCGCACCTAGGGCATTTTCATAATTTGTCGCGACAGTGTCGGAATGGGCCGAAATTTGGCAGGTTGATTGGAAACGGCCCGAGGAATTGGACTCGTGGTAAATACCCAGGAACACGGGATTTTAGCCAAAGTCCTTCATTTAGGCCTCCAAATAATTAAATTCCGTATTAATTAGGTCAGGTTGATGACGTGTTGGACAGAAAATTAACAACGCAAAATCGGACCAGGGGCAATTTTGTCATTTTTCGGATGGTGTCGGAATGGGGCGAAATTTGTCAGGTTGATTGGAAACGGCCCCAGAAATTGGTGTCGGGGCACGAACCCCAAATCACGGGATTTTAGCCAAATTCCTTCGTTTAGGCCTCCGAAAAATTAAATTCCGTATTAATTAAGTCAGGTTGAAGACATGTTGGACCGAAAATCAAGAAAGAAAAATCGAGCCAGGGGCAATTTCGTCATTTGTCACGACGGTGTCGGAATGGGCCGAAATTTGGCAAGTCGATTGGAAGATCACAAGATTTTAGCCAAATTCCTTTGTTTAGGCCTCCGGATAATTAATTTCCATATTAATTATGTCTAGGTGAAGAAGTGTTGGACAGAAAATTAACTAAGAAAACCGCACCATGGGCAATTTTGTAATTTGTCACGACGGTTTCGGAATGGGCCGAAATTCGACAGGTTGATTGGAAACGGCCCCAGAAATTGGAGTCGGGGCACAGACCCGGGATCATGGGATTTTAGCCAAATTCCTTCGTTTAGGCCTCCGAATAATTAATTTTTGTATTAATTATGTCAGGTTGAAGATGTGTCGGACAGAAAATTAACAACGCAAAACCACACCATGGGCAATTATGTCATTTGTCGCGACGGTGTCAGAATGGGCCGAAATTTGGCAGGTTGATTGGAAATGGCCCTAGAAATTGGAGTCTGGGCACAGACCCGTGATCATGGGATTTTAGCCAGATTCCTTCGTTTAGGCCTCCGAATAATTAACTTCCGTATTAATTATGACAGGCTGAAGATGTGTTGGATAGAAACATAACAATGTAAAACCGCACCACCGGCAATTTTCTCATTTATCGCGACGGTGTCGGAATGGTTCAAAATTTGGCAGGTTGATTGGAAACGACCCTCGTAATTGGAGTCGACGTACAGACCCGGGATCACGGGATTTTAGCCAAATTCCTTCGTTTAGGCCTCCGAATAATTAATTTCCGTATTAATTATGTCAGGTTGAAGATGTGTTGGACAGAAAATTAAAAACGCATAGCCGCACATGGGGAAATTTCATCATTTGTCGCGACGGTGTCGAAATGGGCCGAAATTTGGCAGGTTGATTGGAAACGGTCCGAGAAATTGGACTCATGGTAAATACCCAGGATCATGGGATTTTAGCCAAATTCCTTCGTTTAGGCCTCCGAATAATTAATTTCCATATTAATTGTGTTAGGCTGAAGAAGTGTCGGACAGAAAATTAACAAAGAAAAATCGCACCAAGGGCAATTTTGTCATTTTTCGCGACGGTGTTGGAATGGGCCGAAATTTGGTAGGTTGATTGGAAACGGTCCGAGAAATTGGACTCGGGGCACGGACCCGGGATCACGGGACTTTAGCCACATTCCTTCGCTTAGGCCTCCAAAAAATTAAATTCCCTATTAATTAAGTCAGGTTGAAGACATGTTGGACCGAAAATCAAAAAAGAAAAACCCCGCCAAGGGCAATTTCATCATTTGTCGCGACGGTGTCGGAATGGGCCGAAATTTGGCAAGTTGATTGGAAATGGCCTGAGAAATTGGACTCGGGGCACAGACCTGGGATCACTGAATTTGAGCCAAATTCCTTCGTTTAGGCCTCAAAATAATTAATTTTCGTATTAATTATGTCAGGTTGAAGATGTGTTGGACAGAAAATTAACAACGCAAAACCGCACTGGGGGTGCAATGTTGTCATTAGTCACGATAGTGTCGGAATGGGCCGAAATTCCGCAGGTTAATTGGAAACAGCCCTAGAAATTGGACTCGAGGCACAGACCTGCGATCACAGGATTTTAGCCAAATTCCATCGTTTAGGCCTCCGAATAATTAATTTTCGTATTAATTATGTCAGGTTGAAGATGTGTTGGACAGAAAATTAACAACGCAAAACCGCACCAGGGGCAATTTCGTCATTTGTCGCGACGGTGTCGGAATGGGCCAAAATTTGGCAGGTTGATTGGAAATGGCCCGTGAAATTGGACTCGGGGTTCATACCCGGGATCACGGGATTTTAGACAAATTCCATCATCTGGGCCTACGACTAATTAATTTTCGTATTAATTATGTCAGGTTGAAGATGTGTTGGACAGAAAATTAACAACGCAAAACCGCACCAGGGGCAATTTCGTCATTTGTCGCGACGGTGTCGGAATGGGCCAAAATTTGGCAGGTTGATTGGAAATGGCCCGTGAAATTGGACTCGGGGTTCATACCCGGGATCACGGGATTTTAGACAAATTCCATCATCTGGGCCTACGACTAATTAATTTTCGTATTAATTATGTCAGGTTGAAGATGTGTTGGACAGAAAATTAACAACGCAAAACCGCACCAGGGGCAATTTCGTCATTTGTCGCGACGGTGTCGGAATGGGCCAAAATTTGGCAGGTTGATTGGAAATGGCCCGTGAAATTGGACTCGGGGTTCATACCCGGGATCACGGGATTTTAGACAAATTCCATCATCTGGGCCTACGACTAATTAATTTTCGTATTAATTATGTCACGCAGAAGAAGTGTTGGACAGAAAATTAACAAAGAAAAACCGCACCTGGGGTAATTTTGTCATTTGTCGCGACCGCGTCGGAATTGGCCGAAATTTAGCCGGCTGATTGGAAAC
>NW_019267600.1:214828-262338 GCF_002742605.1 Olea europaea var. sylvestris
TTTCGTCATTTGTCGCGACGGTGTCGGAATGGGCCAAAATTTGGCAGGTTGATTGGAAACGGCCCGAGAAATTGGACTTGGGGTTCATACCAGGGATCAGGGATTTTAGCCAAATTCCGTCGTCTGGGCCTCCGACTAATTAATTTTCGCATTAATTAAGTCATGCTGAAGAAATGTTGGACAGAAAATTAACAAAGAAAAACCGCACCTGGGGTAATTTTGTCATTTGTCGCGATCGTGTCGGAATGGGCCGAAATTTGGCAGGTTGATTGGAAACGGCCCGAAAAATTGGACTTGGGGTTCATACCCGGGATCACGGGATTTTAGCCAAATTTCATCATCTAGGCCTCCGACTAATAATTTCTACATTAATTATGTCAGGCTAAAGAAGTGTTGGACAGAAAATTAATAAAGAAAAATCGCACCAATGACAATTTTGTCATTTGTCGCGACAGTGTCCGATTAAGCCAAAATTTGGCAGGTTGATTAGAAACAGCCCCAGAAATTGGAGTCGGGGCACATACCCGGGATCACAGGATTTTAGGCTAATTCCTTCATTTAGGCCCCCGAATAATTAATTTCCACATTAATAATGCCAGGCTGAAGAAGTGTTGGAAAGAAAATTAGTAAAGAAAAATTGCACCGCGACAATTTTTTCATTTGTCACGACGGTTTCGGAATGCGCTGAAATTTGGGAGGTCGATTGGAAACGGCCCAAGAAATTGGAGTCGGGGCACAGACCCGGGATCACGGGATTTTAGCCAAATTCCTTCATTTAGGCCTCTAAATATTTAATTTTCGTATTAGTTATGTCAGGTTCAAGAAGTGTTGGAAAGAAAATTAACAACGCAAAACTGCACTAGGGGGAATTTTGTCATTTGTCGCGACGGTGTCTGAATGGGCCCAAATTTGGCAGGTAAACGGCTCCAGAAATTAGAGTCGGGGGTACAGACTCGGGATCATGGGATTTTAGCCAAATTCCTTCGTTTAGGCCTCGGAATAATTAATTATGTCAGGTTGAAGAAGTGTTGGACAGAAAATTAACAAAGAAAAATCGCACCAAGGGCAATTTCGGCATTTGTCGCGACGATGTCGGAATGGACAAAAATTTGGCAGGTTGATTGGAAACGGCCCGTGAAATTAGACTCGGGGCACAGGCCCGGGATCACGAGATTTTAGCCAAATTCCTTCGTTTAGGCCTCCGAATAATTAATTTACATATTAATTATGTCAGGTTGAAGATGTGTTGGACAGAAAATTAACAACGCAAAACCGCACCATGGGCAATTTCGTCATTTGTCTCGACGTTGTCGGAATGGGTCGAAATTTGGTAGGTTGATTGGAAACGGCCCCAGAAATTGGAGTCGGGGCACAGACCCAGAATCATGGGATTTTAGTCAAATTCCTTCGTTTAGGCCTCCGAATAATTAATTTTCGTATTAATTATATCAGGTTGAAGATATGTTGGACAGAAAATTAGCAACGTAAAACCGTACCAGGGGCAATTTCGTCATTTTTCGCGACGGTGTCAGAATTGGTCGAAATTTCGTAGGTTGATAGGAAACGACCCGAGAAATTGGACTCGGGGTACATACCCAGGATCACGGGATTTTAGCCAAATTCCATCGTTTAGGCCTCCGAATATTTAATTTTCGTATTAATTATGTCAGGCTGAAGAAGTGTTGGATAGAAAATTAACCAAGAAAAATCGTACCAGGGGCAATTTTGTCATTTGTCGTGACGGTGTCGCAATGGGCCGAAATTTGGCAGGTTGATTGGAAACGGCCCCAAAAATTGAAGTTGGAGTATAGACCCGGGATCACGGGATTTTAGCAAAATTCCTTCATTTAGGCCTTCGAATAATTAATTTTCGTATTAATTATGTCAGGTTGAAGAAGTGTTAGACAGAAAATTAACAAAGAAAAATCGCACCAAGGGCAATTTCGTTATTTGTCGCGATAGTGTCAGAATGGACCGAAATTTAGTAGGTTGATTGGTAACGGCCCGAGAAATTGGACTCGAGGCATAGACCCGGGATCACGGGATTTTAGCCAAATTCCTTCGTTTAGGCCTCCGAATAATTAATTTCCGCATTAATTATGTCAGGTTGAAGATGTGTTGGGCCTCCGACTAATTAATTTTCGCATTAATTATGTCACGCTGAAGAAGTGTTGGACAGAAAATTAACAAAGAAAAACCGCACCTGGGGTAATTTTGTAATTTGTCGAGACCGTGTCGGAATGGGCCGAAATTTGGCAGGTTGATTGGAAACGGCCCGAGAAATTGGACTCCGGGTTCATACCCAGGATCACAGGATTTTAGCCAAATTTCGTCGTCTGGGCCTCCGACTAATAATTTCTACATTAATTATGTCATGCTAAAGAAGTGTTGGACAGAAAATTAATAAAGAAAAATCGCACTAGGGACAATTTTGTCATTTGTCGTGACAGTGTCCGATTAAGCCGAAATTTGGCAGGTTGATTGGAAACGGCCCCAGAAATTGGAGTTGGGGCACATACCCGGGATCACAGGATTTTAGGCTAATTCCTTCATTTAGGCCCCCGAATAATTAATTTCCACATTAATAATGCCAGGCTGAAGAAGTGTTGGAAAGAAAATTAGTAACGAAAAATTGCACCAGCGACAATTTTTTCATTTGTCGCGACGGTTTCGGAATGCGCTGAAATTTGGGAGGTCGATTGGAAACTGCCCAAGAAATTGGAGTCGGGGTACAGACCCGGGATCACGGGATTTTAGCCAAATTCCTTCGTTTAGGCCTCCGAATATTTAATTTTCGTATTAGTTATGTCAGGTTCAAGAAGTGTTGGAAAGAAAATTAACAACACAAAACCGCACTAGGGGGAATTTTGTCATTTGTCGCGACGGTGTCTGAATGGGCCGAAATTTGGCAGGTAAACGGCTCCAGAAATTGGAGTCGGGGCACAGACTCGGGATCATAGGATTTTAGCCAAATTCCTTCGTTTAGGCCTCGGAATAATTAATTATGTCAGGTTGAAGAAGTGTTGGACAGAAAATTAACAAAGAAAAATCGCACCAAGGGCAATTTTGTCATTTGTCTCGACGTTGTCGGAATGGGTCGAAATTTGGTAGGTTGATTGGAAACGGCCCCAGAAATTGAAGTCGGGGAACAGACCCGGGATCACGGGATTTTAGTCAAATTCCTTCGTTTAGGCCTCCGAATAATTAATTTTCGTATTAAATATGTCAGGTTGAAGATGTGTTGGACAGAAAATTAGCAACGCAAAACTGCACCAGGGGCAATTTCATCATTTTTCGCGACGGTGTCAGAATTGGTCGAAATTTCGTAGGTTGATAGGAAACGACCCGAGAAATTGGACTCGGGGTACATACCCGGGATCACGGGATTTTAGCCAAATTCCATCGTTTAAGCCTTCGAATATTTAATTTTCGTATTAATTATGTCAGGCTGAAGAAGTGTTGGACAGAAAATTAACTAAGAAAAATCGTACCAGGGGCAATTTTGTCATTTGTCGCGACGGTGTCGCAATGGGCCAAAATTTGGCAGGTTGATTGGAAACGGCCCCAGAAATTGGAGTCGGCGCATAGACCCGGGATCACGGGATTTTAGCAAAATTCCTTCGTTTAGGCCTCGAAATAATTAATTTTCGTATTAATTATGTCAGGTTGAAGAAGTGTTAGATAGAAAATTAACAAAGAAAAATCGCACCAAGGGTAATTTCGTTATTTGTCGCGATAGTGTCAGAATGGACCGAAATTTAGTAGGTTGGTTGGTAACGGCCTGAGAAATTGGACTCGGGGCATAGACCCAGGATCATGGGATTTTAGCCAAATTCCTTCGTTTAGGCCTCCGAATAATTAATTTCCGTATTCATTATGTCAGGTTGAAGATGTGTCGGACAGAAAATTGACAACGCAAAACCGCACCATGGACAATTTTGTCATTTGTCGCGACGGTGTCGGAATGGGCTAAAATTGGGCAGGTTGATTGGAAACGGCCCCAAAAATTGGTGTCGGGGCACAGACCCGGGTTCACAGGATTTTAGCCAAATTCCTTCGTTTAGGCCTCCGAATAATTAATTTCCGTATTTATTATGTCGGGTTGAAGATGTGTTGGACAGAAACTTAGCAATACAAAACTGCACCAGGGGCAATTTTGTCATTCGTCGCGACGGTGTCGGAATGGTTCGAAATTTGGCAGGTTGATTGGAAACGGTCCCAGTAATTAAAGTCGGGGCATAGACCCGGGATCACGGAATTTTAGCCAAATTCCTTCGTTTAGGCCTCCGAATAATTAATTTTCGTATTAATAATGTCAGGTTGAAGATGCGTTGGACAGAAAATTAAAAATGCAAAATCGCACCAAGGTCAATTTAATCATTTGTCGCGACGGTGTCGGAATGGGCCGAAATTTGGCAGGTTGATTGGAAACGGCCCGAGAAATTGGACTTGGGCTAAATACCCGGGATCACGGGATTTTAGCCAAATTCCTTCGTTTAGGCCTCCGAATAATTAATTTTCGTGTTAATTATGTCAGGCTAAAGAAGTGTTTGACAAAAAATTAACAAAGAAAAACCGCGCCAGGGGCAATTTTGTCATTTCTCGCGACGGTGTCAGAATGGGCCAAAATTTGACAGGTTTATTGGAAACGGTCCGAGAAATTGGACTTGGGGCACAGACCCGGGATCACGAGATTTTAGCCAAATTCCTTCGTTTAGGCCTCTAAATAATAAAATTCCGTATTAATTAAGTCAGGTTGAAGACGTGTTGGACCGAAAATTAAAAAAGAAAAATAGCGCTAGGGGAAATTTCGTCATTTGTCGTGACTGTGTCGAAATGGGCCGAAATTCGGCAAGTTGATTGGAAACGGCCCGAGAAATTGGACTCGAGGAACGGACCTGGGATCACGAAATTTTAGCTAAATTACTTTTTTCAGGCCTCGAAATAATTAATTTTCGTATTAATTATGTCAGGTTGAAGATGTGTTGGACAGAAAATTAACAACGCAAAACCGCACCGGGGGCAATTATGTCATTTGTCACGACGGTGTCGGAATGGGCTGAAATTCGGCAGGGTAATTGGAAACGGCCACAAAAATTGGAGTCGTGGGATGGACCCGAGATCATGGGATTTTAGTCAAATTCCTTCATTTAGAACTCCGAATAATTAATTTCCATATTAATTATGTTAGGTTGAAGATGTGTCGAACAGAAAATTACCGCACCAGGGAAATTTCGTCATTTGTCTCGACGGTGTCGGAATGGGTCGAGATTTGGCTGGTTGATTGGAAACGGCCCAAGAAATTGGACTCGGGGTATAAACCCGGGATCATGGGATTTTAGTCAAATTCCTTCGTTTAGGCCTCCGAATAATTAATTTTCATACTAATTATGACAGGCTAAAGAAGTGTTGGACAAATAATTACCTAAGAAAAATCGCACCAAGGGCAATTTTGTCATTTGTCGCGACGGTGTCGCAAAGGGCCGAAATTTGGCAGATCGATTGGAAACGGCCCCTGAAATTGGAGTCGGGGCACCTACCCGGGATCACGGGATTTTAGCAAAATTACTTCGTTTAGGCCTCCGAATAATTAATTTTCGTATTAATTATATAAGGTTGAAGAAGTGCTGGACAGAAAATTAACAAAGAAAAATCGCACCAAAGACAATTTCGTCATTTGTCGCGAGAGTGTCGGAATGGGACGAAATATGGCAGTTGATTGGAAACGGCCTGAGAAATTGAACTCGAGGCATAGACCCGGGATCATGGGATTTTAGCAAAATTCCTTTGTTTAGGCCTCCGAATAATTAATTTCCATATTAATTATGTCAGGTTGAAGATGTATCGAACAGAAAATTAACAACGCAAAACCGCACCATGGGAATTTCGTCATTTGTCACGACGGTGTCGGAATGGCTCGAAATTTTGCAGGTTGATTGGAAACGGCCCCAGTAATTGGAGTCGGGGAATAGACCCGGGATCACGGGATTTTAGCCAAATTCCTTCATTTAGGCCTCCGAATAATTAATTTCCGTATTAATTATGTCAGGTTGAAGATGTGTTGGACAGAAAATTAAAAACGCAAAATCGCACCACGGGCAATTTTGTCATTTATCGCGACGCAGTTGGAATGGGCCGAAATTTGGCAGGTTGATTGGAAACGGCCCGAGAAATAGGACTCGGGGTAAATACCCGGGATCGCGGGATTTTGGCCAAATTCCTTCGTTTAGGCCTCCGAATAATTAATTTCCGTATTAATTATGTCAGTTTGAAGAAGTGTTGGACAGAAAATTAACAAAGAAAAACCGCACCAGGGGCAATTTTGTCATTTCTCGCGACGGTGTAGGAATGGGCCGAAATTTGGCAGGTTGATTGGAAACGGTCCGAGAAATTGGACTCGGGGCACAGACCCGGTATCATGGGATTTTAGCTAAATTCCTTCGTTTAGGCCTCCGAATAATTAAATTCCGTATTAATTAAGTTAGGTTGAAGTCATATTGGACTGAAAATTAAAAAAGACAAACAGTGCCAGGGGAAATTTCGTCATTTCTCACGACGGTGTTGGAGTGGGCCGAAATTCGGCAAGTTGATTGGAAACGGCCCGAGAAATTGGACTTGGGGAATAGACCTGGGATCATGGGATTTTAGCCAAATTCCTTTGTTTAGGCCTCGAAATAATTAATTTCCGTATTAATTATATCAGGTTGAAGATGTGTTGGACAGAAAATTAACAATGCAAAACCGCACCGGGGGTAATTATGTCATTTGTCACGACGGTGTCGGAATGGGCCGAAATTCGGCAAGTTAATTGGAAACGGCCCCAGAAATTGGAGTCGGGGGATGGACCCGGGATCATGGGATTTTTGTCAAATTCCTTCGTTTAGACCTCCGAATAATTAATTTCCATATTAATTATATCAGGTTGAAGATGTGTTGGACAGAAAATTAGCAACGCAAAACCGCACCAGGGGAATTTCGTCATTTGTCACGACGGTGTCGGAATTGGTCGAGATTTGGCAGGTTGATTGGAAACGGCCCAAGAAATTGGACTCGGGGTATATACCCGGGATCACGAGATTTTAGCCAAATTCCTTCATTTAGGCCTCTGAATAATTAATTTTCGTACTAATTATGACAGGCTGAAGAAGTGTTGGACCAAAAATTACCTAAGAAAAACCGCACCAGGGGCAATTTTGTCATTTGTCGTGACGGTGTCGCAATGGGCCGAAATTTGGCAGATTGATTGGAAATGGCCCCAGAAATTGAAGTCGGGGCACAGACCCGGGATCACGGGATTTTAGCAAAATTCCTTCGTTTAGGCCTCCGAATAATTAATTTTCGTATTAATTATGTTAGGTTGAAGAAGTGTTCGACAGAAAATTAACAAAGAAAAATCGCACCAAGGGCAATTTCATCCTTCGTCGCGACGGTGTCGGAATGGGCCGAAATATGGCAGGTTGATTGGAAACGGCCCGAGAAATTGGACTCGAGGCATAGACCCGGGATCATGGGATTTTAGCCAAAGTCCTTCGTTTGGGCCTCCGAATAATTAATTTCCATATTAATTATGTCAGGTTGAAGATGTGTCGGACAGAAAATTAACAACGCAAAACCGCACCATGGGCAATTTTGTTATTTGTCGCGACGGTGTCGGAATGGCTCGAAATTTGGCAGGTTGATTGGATACGGCCCCAGTAATTGGAGTCGGGGCATAGACCCGGGATCACGAGATTTTAGCCAAATTCCTTGGTTTAGGCCTCCAAATAATTAATTTCCGTATTAATTATGTCAGGTTGAAGATGTGTTCGACAGAAAATTAAAAACACAAAACCGCACCACGGGCAATTTTGTCATTTGTCGCGACGCTGTCGGAATGGGTCGAAATTTGGCATGTTGATTGGAAACGGCCCGAAAAATTGGACTCGGGGTAAATATCCGAGATCACGGGATTTTGGCCAAATTTCTTCGTTTAGGCCTCCGAATAAATAATTTCCGTATTAATTGTGTTAGGCTGAAAAAGTGTTGGACAGAAAATTAACAAAGAAAAACCGCACCAGGGGCAATTTTGTCATTTGTCGCGACGGTGTCGGAATGGGCCGAAATTTGTTAGGTTGATTGGAAACTGTCGGAGAAATTGGACACGGGGCACAGACCCGGTATCACGGGATTTTAGCCAAATTCCTTCGTTTAGGCCTCCGAATAATTAAATTCCGTATTAATTAAGTCAGGTTGAAGACGTGTAGGACCGAAAATTAAAAAAGACAAACAGCGCCAGGGGCAATTTCAACATTTGTCGCGACGGTGTCAGAATGGGCCGAAATTTGGCAAGTTGATTGGAAATGGCCCGAGAAATTGGACTCGGGGCACAGACCCAGGATCACAGGATTTTAGCTAAATTCCTTTGTTTGGGCCTCGAAATTATTAATTTCCGTATTAATTATGTCAGGTTGAAGATGTGTTGGGCAGAAAATTAACAACGCAAAACCGCACCGGGGGCAATTATGTCATTTGTCACGACGGTGTGGGAAGGGGCCGAAATTCAGCAGGTTAATTGGAAACGGCCCCAGAAATTGGACTCGAGGTACAGACCCGCGATCATGGGATTTTACCCAAATTCCTTCATTTAGGCCTACGAATAATTAATTTTCGTATTAATTATATCGGTTTGAAGAAGTGTTGGACAGAAAATTAACAACGCAAAGTCGCACTAGGGGCAATTTTGTCATTTGTCGCGACAGTTTCGGAATGGGCCGAAATTTGGCAGGTTGATTGGAAACGGCCCCAGAAATTGGAGTCGGGGCATAGACCCAGGCAATTTCGTCATTTGTCGCGACGGTGTCGGAATGGGCCGAAATATGGTTTGTTGATTGGAAACGGCCCGAGAAATTGGACTCGAGGCATAGACCCGGGATCACAGGATTTTAGCCAAATTCCTTCGTTTAGGCCTCTGAATAATTAATTTTCGTACTAATTATGTCAGCTTGAAGATGTGTCGGACAGAAAATTAACAACGCAAAACCGCACCATAGGCAATTTTGTCATTTGTCGCGACGGTGTCGGAATGGGCCGAAATTTGGCAGGGTTATTGGAAACGGCCCCGAAATTGGAGTTAGGGCACAGACCCGGGATCACGGGATTTTAGCAAAATTCCTTCATTAAGGCCTCGAAATAATTAATTTTCGTATTAATTATGTCAGGTTGAAGAAGTGTTGGACAGAAAATTAAAAAAGAAAAATCGTACCAAGGGCAATTTCATCATTTGTCGCGACCGTGTCGGAATGGGCTGAAATATGACAGGTTGGTGTGAAACGGCCCGAGAAATTGGACTGAAGGCATAGACTCGGTGATACGAACCCCGTAACAATGGAAACTACGAAACCCACGATGAGATTGATGCGAAACCCAAGAACGCCAATACTAACCCGGTTTTAGATCTTGAACCCTAAGAATTGAACCAAGAAACCCAAGATTAGCGAAGAACCTAAAACCCCTTGATTACAATTGAAAGAACCCACAATCCGATTGATAGAATGCCACAAGAAGTTGAATCTTGATAAGTTCCAAGATTGTTCAAGAAGAATAATTAAATTGAAAGAATAATTCTCTCTCTATAATATTAAGCAATGTCAAAAGTTCAAAGGTCTTTACAATGAAAAATATTCTCTTATTTATACTATTCCTTGAATAGGAGTTAAAAAGGAAATATAATTCTAATAATCTAACAAAATTCCTAAAATATTCGTCCAATATGGGTGGAATTTGATTAAGAATGAAATTCTAGTAAAATAAGGAAAAACGCGAAAAAAAGGAAAATCGCGCCCAGAAATGAACCATGCGGTCGCATGGTTATAACATGTACAGCCGCATGGTAATAAGATTTTGGCCATTTTGATTCTCGGTATCATGCTGTGCGGCCGCACCGTGCGGCCGCATGGTTGCACTGCACACTCTCGCCTTCGGCTGCTTGTAACGCATTGATCCATTTTGTTTCGGCCTTCGACCCGAACACGACACTTGTCCCATTTTGAGTCCCGAACATGGTTACATCAAAAGTTTCTTGAACGAGTAATCCGATCGCTTGTTTCACTTGCTTTGCCCTTGATCGCGTCATTGGTCCGCCATCAACTATCAATGGGTCTCTTCTCGCACTTGCCATCATCGGGCTCGACTCCTAGATCATATCACCCGAGATCACGGGATTTTAGCCAAATTCCTTCGTTTAGGCCTCCGAATAATTTATTTTTGTATTAATTATGTCAGGTTGAAGATGTGCCGGACAGAAAATTAACAACGCAAAACAACACCATGGGCAATTTTGTCATTTGTCGCGACGGTGTCGGAATGGGCCGAAACCCAAGATCACAAGATTTTAGCCAAATTCCTTCGTTTAGGCCTCCGAATAATTAATTTCCGCATTAATTATGTCAGGTTGAAGATGTGACGGACAGAAAATTAACAACGCAAAACCACACCATGGGCAATTTTGTCATTTGTCGCGATGGTGTCGGAATGGGCCGAAATTTGGCAGGTTGATTGGAAATGGCCCCAGAAATTGGACTTGGGGCACAGACCTGGGATCACGGGATTTTAGCCAAATTCCTTTGTTTAGGCCTTCGAATAATTAATTTCCGTATTAATTATGGCAGGCTGAAGATGTGTTAGACAGAAACATAACAACGCAAAACCACACCAGGGGCAATTTTGTCATTTGTCGCGATGGTGTTGGAATGGGCCGAAATTTGGCAGGTTGATTGGAAACGGCCCCAGCAATAGGAGTCGGGGTATAGACCCGAGATCACGAGATTTTAGCCAAATTCCTTCGTTTAGGCCTCCGAATAATTAATTTCCGTATTAATTATGTCAGGTTGAAGATATGTTGGACAGAAAATTTAAAACGCAAAACCGCACCACGGGCAATTTTGTCATTTGTCATGACGCTGTCAGAATGGGCCAAATTTTGGTAGGTTGATTGGAAACGACCCAAGAAATTGGACTCGGGGTAAATACCCGGGATCACGGGATTTTAGCCAAATTCCTTCGTTTAGGCCTCCGAATAATTAATTTCCTTATTAATTATGTCAGGCTAAAGAAGTATTGGACAGAAAATTAACAAAGAAAAACCATACCAGGGGCAATTTTGTCATTTCTCGCGACGGTGTCGGAATGGGCCGAAATTTGGCCGGTTGATTGGAAATGGTCCGAGAAATTGGAGTCGGGGCACAGACCCGGGATCAGTGGATTTTAGCCCAATTCTTTTGTTTTGGCCTCCGAATAATTAATTTCCGAATTAATTATGTCTGGATGAAGATGTGTTGGATAGAAAATTAACAACGCAAAACTGCACCAGGGGCAATTTCGTCATTTGTCGCGACGGTGTCGTAATGGACCGAAATTTCGCAGGTTAATTGGAAATGGCCCGAGAAATTGGACTCGGGGAACAGACGTGGGATCACGGGATTTTAACCAAATTCCTTCGTTTAGGCCTCCGAATAATTAATTTTCGTATTAATTATGTCAGGTTAAAGATGTGTTGGACAGAAAATTAACAACACGAAATCGCACCAGGGGCAATTTTGTCATTTGTCGCGACGGTGTCGAAATCGGTCGAAATTTGGAAGGTTGATTGGAAACGGTCCCAGAAATTGGAGTCGGGGCACAGATCCGGGATCACGGGATTTTAGCCAAATTACTTTGTTTCGGCCTCCGAATAATTAATTTTCGTATTAATTACATCAGGTTGAAGAAGTGTCGGACCGAAAATTAAAAAAGAAAAATCGCTCCAGGGGCAATTTCGTCATTTGTTGCGACGGTGTTAGAGTTGGTCGAAATTTGGCAGGTTGATCGGAAACGGCCTCAGAAATTGGGGTCGGGGTACAGACCCGGGATCATGGGATTTTAGCCAAATTCCTTCGTTTAGGCCTCCGAATAATTAATTTCCATATTAATTATGTCAGGTTGAAGAAGTGTTGCACAGAAAATTAACAACTCAAAACCACACCAGGGGCAATTTTGTTATTCGTCGCGACAGGGTCGAAATGCGACCAACTTTGGGAGGTTGATTGGAAACGGCCCCAGAAATTGGAGTCGGGGCACAGACCCGGGATCACGGGACTTTAGCCAAATTCCTTCGTTTAGGCCTCTGAATAATTAATTTTTGTATTAATTATGTCAGGATGAAGATGTGTTGGATAGAAAATTAACAACGCAAAACCACACCAGGGGTAATTTCGTCATTTGTCGCGACGGTGTCGGAATTGGCCGAAACTTAGTAGGTTGATTGGAAACGGCCCGAGAAATTGGACTCGGGGAACATACCCGGGATCACGAGATTTTAGCCAAATTCCTTCGTTTAGGCCTCCCTGAATAATTAATTTCCGTATTAATTATGCCAGGCTAAAGAAGTTTTGGACAGAAAATTAACAAAAAAAATCGCACCAGGGGCTATTTTGTCATTTGTCCCGACGGTGTCGGAATGGGCCGAAATTTGGCAGGTTGATTGGAAACGGCCCAAGAAATTGGACTCGGGGCACATACCCGAGATCACGGGATTTTAGCCAAATTCCTTTGTTTAGGCCTCCCCGAATAATGAATTTCCGTATTAATTATGTCAGGTTGGAGATGTGTTGGACAAAAAATTAACAACGCAAAACCGCACCAGGGGCAATTTCATCATTTGTCGCGACGGTGTCGGAATGGGCCGAAATTTGGCAGGTTGATTGGAAACGGCCCAAGAAATTGGACTCGAGGCACATACCCGGGATCACGGGAATTTAGCCAAATTCCTTTGTTTAGGCCTCCCCGAATAATGAATTTCCGTATTAATTATGTCAGGTTGAAGAAGTGTTGGACAGAAAATTAACAAAAAAAGGCACTAGGGGCTATTTTGTCATTTGTCGCGACGGTGTCGGAATGGGCCGAAATTTGGCAGGTTGATTGGAAACGGCCCAAGAAATTGGACTCGGGGCACATACCGGGATCACGGGATTTTAGCCAAATTCCTTCGTTTAGGCCTCCTCGAATAATTAATTTCCATATTAATTATTTCAGGCTGAAGAAGTGTAGGACAGAAAATTTACAAAAAAAAACCGCACCATGGGCAATTTTGTCATCTGTCGCGACGGTGTCAGAATGGGCCTAAATTTGGTAGGTTGATTGGAAACTGCCCCAGAAATTGGAGTTGGGGCACATACTCGGGATCATGGGATTTTAGCCAAATTCCTTCATTTAGGCCTCCCTGAATAATTAATTTCTGTATTAATTATGTCAGGCTGAAGAAGTGTTGGACAGAAAATTAACAAAAAAAACCGCACCTGGTGCAATTTTGTCATTGGTTGCGATGGTGTCGAAATGGGCTGAAATTTCGTAGGTTGATTGGTAATGGCCCCAGAAATTGGACTCGAGGCACAGACCCAGGATCACAGGATTTTAGCCAAATTCCTTCGTTTAGGCCTTCGATTAATTAATTTTCGTATTAATTATGTTTGGTTGAAGAAGTGTTGGACAGAAAATTAACAACACAAAACCGCCCCAGGGGCAATTTTGTCATTTGTTGCGACGGTGTCAGAATGGGTCAAAATTTGGCAGGTTGATTGGAAACGGTGCCAGAACTTGGAGTCGGGGCACGGACCCCGGATCATGGGATTTTAGCCAAATTCCTTCGTTTAGGCCTCCGAATAATTAATTTTCGTATAAGTTATGTCAGGCTGAAGAAGTGTGGGATAGAAAATTAACAAAAAAAACCGCACCAGGGGCAATTTTGTCATTTGTCGTGACGGTGTCGGAATGGGCTGAAATTTGACAGGTTGATTGGAAATGGCCCCAGAAATTGGAGTCAGGGCACAAACCCAGGATCACGAGATTTTAGCTAGATTCCTTCGTTTAGGCCTCCGAATAATTAATTTCCGTATTATTTATGTCAGGTTGAAGAAGTGTTGGACAGAAAATTAACAAAGCAAAACCTCGACAGGGGCAATTTTGTCATTTGTCACGACGGTGTGTCAGAATGGGCAGAAATTTGGTAGGTTGATTGGAAATGGCCCGAGACATTGGAGTCGGGGTACAGACCCGTGATCACGGGATTTTAGTCAATTTCCTTCGTTTACGCCTCCGAATAATTAATTTTCGTATTAATTATGCACGGTTGAAGATGTGTTGGACAGAAAATTAACAACGCAAAACCGTACCAGAGGATATTTTGTCATTTGTCGCGATGGTGTCGGAATGGGCTGAAATTTAGCAGGTTGATCGGAAACGGCCCCAGAAATTGGAGTCGGGGCACAGACCCGGGATTATGGGATTTTAGCCAAATTCCTTCATTTAGGCCTCTGAATATTTAATTTCCACATTAATTATGTCAGGTTGAAGAAGTGTTGGATAGAAAATTAACAACGCAAAATCACACCAGGGGAAATTTTCGCATTTGTTGCGACGGTGTCGGATTGGGCTAAAATTTGGCAGGATTTTTGAGAATGGCCCCAGAAATTGGACTAGGAGCGTAGACTCGAGATCATGGGATTTTAGCCAAATTCCTTTGTTTAGGCCTCCGAATAATTAATTTTCGTATTAATTATGTACGGTTGAAGATGTGTTGGACAGAAAATTAGCAAAGCAAAGCCGCACCAAGGGCAAGTTTGTCATTTATCGCGATCGTGTCGGAATGGGCCAAGATTTGGCTGGTTGATTGGAAACGGCCCCAGAAATTGGAGTCGAAGTACAGACTCGGGATCACGAGATTTTTGCCAAATTCCTTCGTTTCGGCCTCCCCGAATAATTAATTTCCGTATTAGTTATGTCAGGTTAAAGAATTGTTGGACAGAAAATTTAAAAAAAACCACACGAAGGGCAATTTCGTCATTTGTCGCGACGGTGTCGGAATGGGCCGAAATTTGGTAGGTTGATTGGAAATAGCCCCAGAAATTGGAGTCGGGGTACAGATGCGGGATTGTGGGATTTTAGCCAAATTCCTTCGTTTAGGCCTCCGAATAATTAATTTTCGTAATAATTATGTCAAGTTGAAGAAGTGTTGGACAGAAAATTTAAAAAGAAAAACTGCACCAAGGGCAATTTCATCATTTGTCATGATGTTGTCGGAATGGGACGAAATTTGGTAGGCCGATTGGAAATGGCCCGAAAAATTGGACTTGGGGCACAAACCCGGGATCACGAGATTTTAGCCAAACTCCTTCGTTTAGGCCTACGAATAATTAATTTTCGTGTTAATTATGTCAGGCTGAAGAAGTGTTGGATAGAGAATTCACAAAAAAAAAAACCGCACCAGGGGCAATTTTTTCATTTGTCGCGACAGTGTCGGAATGGGCCGAAATTTGGCAGGTTGATTTGAAACGGCCCCAGAAATTGGAGTCGAGGCACAGACCCGGGATCACGGGATTTTAGCCAAATTCCTTCGTTTAGGCCTCCGAATAATTAATTTTCGTAATAATTATGTCAGGTTGAAGAAGTGTTGGACAGAAAATTAAAAAATAAAAACCACACCAGGGGCAAATTTGTCATTTACCGCGACGATGTCGAAATGGGCCAAAATTTGGTAGGTTGATTGGAAATAGCCCCAGAAATTGGACTCAGGGCACAGACCCGGGATCATGAGGTTTTAGCCAAATTCCTTCCTTTAGGCTTCCGAATAATTAATTTCTGTATTAATTATGTCAGGTTGAAGAAGTGTTGGACAAAAAATTAACAACGCAAAACCGCACCAGGGGCAATTTCGTCATTTGTTATGACGGTGTTGGAATGGGCCGAAATTTGGCAGGTTGATTGGAAATGGCCCGAGAAATTGGAGTCGGGGCACAGACTTGGGATCACGGGATTTTAGCCAAATTCCTTCGTTTAGGCCTCCGAATAATTAATTTTCGTATTAATTATGTCAGGTTGAAGAAGTGTTAGACAGAAAATTAAAAAAGAAAAATCGCACCAGGGGCAATTTCGTCATTTTTCGAGACGGTGTTAGAATGGCTGAAATTTGGCAGGTTGATTGGAAACAGCCCGAGAAATTGGACTCGAGGTACAGACGCAGGATCACGAGATTTTAGCCAAATTCCTTCAATTAGGCCTCCGAATAATTAATTTTCGTAATAATTATGTCAGGCTGAAGAAGTGTTGGATAGAGAATTAACAAAAAAAAAACCGCACCAGGGGCAATTTTGTCATTTGTCGGGACGGTGTCGGAATGGGCTGAAATTTGGCAGGTTGATTGGAAACGGCCCCAGAAATTGGAGTCGGGGGATAGACCCAGGATCACGGGATTTTAGCCAAATTCCTTCATTTAGGCCTCCGAATAATTAATTTCCGTGTTAATTATGTCAAGCTGAAGAAGTGTTGGATAGAGAATTAACAAAAAAAAACCGCACCAGCGACAATTTTGTCATTTGTCGTGACGGTGTCGAAATGCGACGAAATTTGGCCGGTTGATTGGAAACGGCCCGAGAAATTGGAGTCAGGGCTCAGACCCAGGATCACGGGATTTTAGCCAAATTCTTTCGTTTAGGCCTCCGAATAATTAATTTTTGTATTAATTATGTCAGGTTGAAGAAGTGTTGGATAGAAAATGAACAAAAAAACCACACTGGGGGCAATTTTGTCATTTGCCGCGACGGTGTCGGAATGGGCCAAATTTTGGTAGGTTGATTGGAAACGGCCCCAGAAATTGGACTCAGGGCACAGACCCGGGATCAGGAGATTTTAGCCAAATTCCTTCCTTTAGGCTTCTGAATAATTAATTTCCGTATTAATTATGTCAGGTTGAAGATGTGTTGGATAGAAAATTAACAACGTAAAATCGTACCAGAGGCAATTTTGACATTTGTTGTGACGGTGTCGGAATGGGCTGAAATTCGGCAGGTTGATTGCAAAAGGCCACAGAAATTGGAGTCGGGGCACAGACCCGGGATCACGGGATTTTAGCCAAATTCGTTTAGGCCTCCTAATAATTAATTTCCGTAATAATTATGTCAGGTTAAGGAAGTGCTGGTCAAAAAATTGAAAAATAAAAACTGCACCAGGGGCAATTTCGTCATTTGTCGCAATGGTGTCGGAATGGACCGAAAGATTGCAGGTTAATTGGAAACGGCCCGAGAAATTAGACTCGGGGCACAGACATGGGATCACGAGATTTTAACCAAAATTCCTTCGTTTAGGCCTCCGAATAATTAATTTCCGTATTAATTATGTCAGGTTAAAGATGTGTTGGACAGAAAATTAACAACACAAAATCGTACCAGGGACAATTTTGTCATTTGTCGCGACAGTGTCAGAATCGGTCGAAATTTGGAAGGTTGATTGGAAACGGTCCCAGAAATTGGAGTCGGGGCACAGACCCGGGATCACGGGATTTTAGCCAAATTCCTTCTATTCGGCCTCCGAAGAATTAATTTCCATATTAATCATATCAGGTCGAAGAAGTGTCGGACCGAAAATTAAAAAAGAAAAACCACACTAGGGGCAATTTCGTCATTTGTCGCGACGGTGTCGGAATGGGCCGAAATTTGGCAGGTTGATCGAAAACGGCCCCAGAAATTGGGGTCGGGGTATAGTCTCGAGGTCACGGGATTTTAGCCAAATTCCTTCGTTTAGGCCTCCGAATAATTAATTTCCATATTAATTATGTCAGGTTGAAGAAGTGTTGCACAGAAAATTAACAACGCAAAACCGCACCAGGGGCAATTTTGTTATTCGTCGCGACGGTGTCGGAATGCGCCCAACTTTGGGAGGTTGATTGGAAACGGCCCCAGAAATTGGAGTCGGGGCAAAGACCCGGGATCACGGGATTTTAGCCAAATTCCTTCGTTTAGGCCTCTAAATAATTAATTTTCGTATTAATTATGTCAGGATGAAGATGTGTTGGATAGAAAATTAACAACGCAAAACCACACCAGGGGCAATTTCATCATTTGTCGCGACGGTGTCGGAATTGGCCGAAACTTGGTAGGTTGATTGGAAACAGCCCGAGAAATTGGACTCGGGGAACATACCCGGGATCACGGGATTTTAGCCAAATTCCTTCGTTTAGGCCTCCCCAAATAATTAATTTCCATATTAATTATGTCAGGCTGAAGAAATGTTGGACAGAAAATTAACAAAAAAATCACACCAGGGGCTATTTTGTCATTTGTCGCGACGGTATCAGAATGGGCCGAAATTTGGCAGGTTGATTGGAAACGGCCCAAGAAATTGGACTCGGGGCACATACCCTGGATTACGGGATTTTAGCCAAATTCCTTCGTTTAGGTCTCCCCGAATAATTAATTTTTGTATTAATTATGTCGAGCTGAAGAAGTGTTGGACAGAAAATTAACAAAAAAAAATGCACCATGGTCAATTTTGTCATCTGTCACGACGGTGTCGAAATGGGCCTAAATTTTGTAGGTTGATTGGAAACGGCCCCAGAAATTGGAGTTGGGGCACAGACCCGGGATCACGGGATTTTGGCCAAATATCTTCGTTTAGGCCTCTGAATAATTAATTTATGCATTAATTATGTTAGGTTGAAGAAGTGTTGGAAAGAAAATTAGCGCAAAACCGCACCAGGTGCAATTTTGTCATTGGTCGCAATGGTGTCGAAATTGGCCGAAATTTCACAGGTTGATTGGAAACGGCCCCAGAAATTGGACTCAAGGTACAGACCCAAGATCACGGGATTTCAGCCAAAGTCCTTCGTTTAGGCCCTCGATTAATTAATTTTCGTATTAATTCTGTCAGGTTGAAGAAGTGTTGGACAGAAAATTAACAACGCAAAATCGCCCCAGGGGCAATTTTGTCATTTGTCGCGACGATGTCGGAATGGGTCAAAATTTGGCAGGTTGATTGGAAACGGTCCCAGAACTTGGAGTCGGGGCATGAACCTGGGATCATGGGATTTTAGCCAAATTCCTTCGTTTAGGCCTCCGAATAATTAATTTCCGTATTAGTTATGTCAGGCTGAAGAAGTGTTGGATAGAAAATTAACAAAAAAAACCGCACCAGGGGTAATTTTATCATTTGTCGTGACGGTGTCAGAATGGGCCGAAATTTGACAGGTTGATTGGAAATGGCCCCAGAAATTGGAATCAGGGCACATACCCAGGATCACGAGATTTTAGCCAAATTCTTTCATTTAGGCCTCCGAATAATTAATTTTTGTATTATTTATGTCAGGTTGAAGAAGTGTTGGACAGAAAATTAACAAAGCAAAACCTCACCAAGGGCAATTTTGTCATTTGTCGCGACGGTGTGTCAGAATGGGCAGAAATTTGGTAGGTTGATTGGAAATGGCCCAAGACATTGGAGTCGGGATACAGACCCGTGATCACGGGATTTTAGCCAATTTCCTTCATTTAGGCCTCCAAATAATTAATTTCCGTATTAATTATGTACGGTTGAAGATGTGTTGGACAGAAAATTAACAACGCAAAACCGTACCAGGGGATATTTTGTCATTTGTCGCGACGGTGTCGGAATGGGCTGAAATTTGGCAAGTTGATCGGAAATGACCCCAGAAATTGGAGTCGGGGCACATACCCGGGATCACGGGATTTTAGCCAAATTCCTTTGTTTAGGCCTCTGAATATTTAATTTCCGCATAAATTATGTCAGGTTGAAGAAGTGTTGGATAGAAAATTAACAACGCAAAATCACACCAGGGGCAATTTTCGCATTTGTCGCGACGGTGTTGGATTGGGCTGAAATTTGGCAGGTTGTTTGAGAACGGCCCCAGAAATTGGACTAGGAGCGCAAACCCGAGATCACGGGATTTTAGCCAAATTCCTTTGTTTAGGCCTCTGAATAATTAATTTTCGTATTAATTATGTACGGTTGAAGATGTGTTTGACAGAAAATGAACAACGCAAAGCCGCACCAGGGGCAATTTTGTCATTTATCGCGATGGTGTCGGAATGGGCCGAGATTTGGCTGGTTTATTGGAAACGGCCCCAGAAATTGGAGTCGGAGCACAGACCTGGGATCATAGGATTTTAGCCAAATTCCTTCGTTTCGGCCTCCCCAAATAATTAATTTCCGTATTAATTATGTCAGGTTGAAGAAGTGTTGGACAGAAAATTAAAAAAAAAAAAACCACACCCAATTTTGTCATTTGTCGCGACGGTGTCGGAATAGGCCGAAATTTGGCAGGTTGTTTGGAAACAGCCCCAGGAAATTGGAGTCGGGGTACGGACGTGGGATTATGGGATTTTAGCCAAATTCCTTCGTTTAGGCCTCCGAATAATTAATTTTCGTAATAATTATGTCAGGTTGAAGAAGTGTTGGACAGAAAATTAAAAAAGAAAAACTACACCAGGGGCAATTTCGTCATTTGTCACGACGTTGTCGAAATGGGACGAAATTTGGTAGGTTGATTGGAAATGGCCCGAAAAATTGGACTTGGGGCACAAACTCAGGATCATGAGATTTTAGCCAAATTCCTTTGTTTAGGACTCTAAATAATTAATTTTCGTGTTAATTATGTCAGGCTGAAGAAGTGTTGGGTAGAGAATTAACAAAAAAAAACCGCACCAGGGGCAATTTTGTCATTTGTCGCGACAGTGTCGGAAAGGGCTGAAATTTGGCAGGTTGATTTGAAACGGCCCCAGAAATTGGAGTCGGGGCACAGACCATGGATAACGGGATTTTAGCCAAATTCCTTCGTTTAGGCCTCCGAATAACTAATTTCCGTATTGATTATGTTAGGTTGAAGATGTGTTGGACAGAAAATTAACAACGCAAAACTGCACCAGGGGCAATTTTGTCATTTTTCGCGACTGTGTCGGAATGGGCCGAAATTTGGCAGGTTGATTAGAAACGGCCCCAGAAATTGGAGTCGGGGGACAGACCCAGGATCACGGGATTTAAGCCAAATTCCTTCATTTAGGCCTCCGAATAATTAATTTCCGTGTTAATTATGTCAGGCTGAAGAAGTGTTGGATAGAGAATTAACAAAAAAAAAAAACCGCACCAGGGACAATTTTGTCATTTGTTGCGACAGTGTCGGAATGGGATGAAATTTGGCAGGTTGATTGGAAACGGCCCCAGAAATTGGAGTCGGGGCAGAGACCCGAGATCACGGGATTTTAGCCAAATTCCTTCATTTTGGCCTCCGAATAATTAATTCTCGTATTAATTATGTCAGGCTGAAGAAGTGTTGGATAGAAAATGATCAAAAAAACCGCATCGGGGGCAATTTTGTCATTTGCCGACGGTGTCGGAATGGGCCAAATTTTGGTAGGTTGATTGGAAACGGCCCCAGAAATTGGACTCAGGGCACAGACCCGAGATCAGGAGATTTTAGCTAAATTCCTTCCTTTAGGCTTCTGAATAATTAATTTTCGTATTAATTATGTCAAGTTGAAGATGTGTTGGACAGAAAATTAACAACGCAAAACCGTACCAGGGGCAATTTTTGACATTTGTCGCGACGGTGTCGAAATGGGCCGAAATTCGGCAGGTTGATTGCAAAAGGCCACAGAAATTGGAGTCGGGGCATAGACCCGGGATCACGAGATTTTAGCCAAATTCCTTCGTTTAGGCCTCCGAATAATTAATTTTTGTATTAATTATGTCGAGTTGAAGAAGTGTTGGACAGAAAATTAACAAAGAAAAAAACCGCACCAGGGGCAATTTCGTCATTTGTCGCGACGGTGTCGGAATGGGCCGATATTTGGCAGGTTGAATGGAAACGGCCCAAGAAATTGGACTCGGGGCACATACCCGGGATAACGGGATTTTAGCCGAATTCCTCCGTTTAGGTCTCCGAATAATTAATTTCCGTATTAATTATGCCAAGCTGAAGAAGTGTTGGACAGAAAATTAACAAAAAAAAACCGCAGCTGGGACAATTTTGTCATTTGTCGCGACGGTGTCGGAATGGGCCGAAATTTGGCAGGTTGATTAGAAACGGCCCCAGAAATTAGAGTCGGGACACAGACTTGGGATCACGAGATTTTAGCCAAATTCCTTCGTTAGGCCTCCGAATAATTAATTTCCGTAATAATTATGTCAGGTTGAAAAAGTGTTGGGCAGAAAATTAAAAAAGAAAAATCACACCTAGGGCAATTTTGTCATTTGTCGTGACGATGTCGAAAAGGACCGAAATTTGGTAGGTTGATTGGAAACGGCCCGAGAAATTGGACTCAGGGCACAGACACGGGATCATGAGATTTTAGCCAAATTCCTTCGTTTAGGCCTCCGAATAATTAATTTTTGTATTAATTATGTAGGTTGAAGATGTGATGGACAAAAAATTAACAACGTAAAACCGCACCACGGGCAATTTCGTCATTTGCCATGACAGTGTAGGAATGGGCCTAAATTTGGCAGGTTGATTGGAAATGGCCCCATAAATTGGAGTCGGGGCACATACCCGAGATCACAAGATTTTAGCCAAATTCTTTCGTTTAGGCCTCCGAATAATTAATTTCCATATTAATTATGTCAAGTAGAAGAAGTGTTGGACAGAAAATTAAAACAGAAAAACTGCACCAGGGGCAATTTTGTCATTCGTCGCGACGATGTCGGAATGGGCTGAAATTTGGCAGGTTGATTGGAAAGGGCCCGAGAAATTGGAGTCAGGGCACAGACCCAGGATCACGGGATTTTAGCCAAATTCCTTCATTTAGGCCTCCGAATAATTAATTTTCGTAATAATTATGTCAGGTTGAATAAGTGTCGGACAGAAAATTAAAAAAGAAAAAACCGCACCAGGGGTAATTTTGTCATTTGTCGCGACGGCGTTGGAATGGGCTGAAATTTGGCAAGTTGATTGGAAATGGCCCAAGAAATTGGAGTCGGGGCACAGACCCGGGATCCCGGGATTTTAGCCAAATTCATTCGTTTTGGCCTCCGAATAATTAATTTCCGTATTAATTATGCCAGGTTGAAGAAGTGTTGGACACAAAATTAACAAAAAAAACCGCACCAGGGGCAATTTCGTCATTTGTTGCGACGGTGTCGGAATGGGCTGAAATTTGGTAGGTTGATTGGAAATGGCCCGGGAAATTAGACTCGGGGCATAGACCCGGGATCACGAGATTTTAGCCAAATTCCTTCGTTTAGGCCTCCAAATAATTAATTTCCATATTAATTATGTACGGTTGAAGATGTGTTGGACAAAAAATTAACAATGCAAAACCGCACCAGGGGCAATTTTGTCATTTGTCATGACGATGTCGGAATGAGTCGAAATTTGGCAGGTTGATTGGAAACGGCCCCGGAAATTGGAGTCGAGGCAGCCAAACTCTTTCGTTTAGTTCTCCGAATAATTAATTTTCGTATTAATTATGTCAGGTTGAAAAAGTGTTGGACAGAAAATTAAAAAATAAAAATCGCACCAGGGGCAATTTCGTCATTTGTTGCGATGGTGTCGGAATGGTCCGAAATTTGGCAGGTTGATTGGAAACGGACCCAGAAATTGGACTCGGGGCACAGACCTGGGATCATGGGATTTTACCCAAATTCCTTCGTTTTGGCCTCCGACTAATTAATTTTCGTATTAATTTTGTCAGGTTGCAGAAGTGTTGGACAGAAAATTAACAAAGAAAAACTGCACCAGGGGCAATTTCGTCATTTGTCGAGACGGTGTTAGAATGGGCCGAAATTTGGCAGGTTGATTGGAAACAGCCCGAGAAATTGGACTCGGGGTACAGACCCAGGATCACGGGATTTTAGCCAAATTCCTTCAATTAGGCCTCCGAATAATTAATTTTCGTAATAATTATGTCAGGCTGAAGGAGTGTTGGATAGAGAATTAACAAAAAAAAATCGCACTAGGGGCAATTTTGTCATTTGTCGCGACGGTGTCGGAATGGGCCGAAATTTGGCAGGTTGATTGGAAACGGCCCCAGAAATTGGAGTTGAGGCACAGACCTGGGATCATGGGATTTTAGCCAAATTCCTTCGTTTAGGCCTCCGAATAATTAATTTTCGTATTAATTATGTCAGGTTGAAGAAGTGTTGGATAGAAAATCAACAAAGAAAAACCGCACCAGGGCAAATGACAGAATATCAACAAAGAAAAACCACACCAAGGGAAATTTCGTCATTATTCGGAGGCCTAAACGATGGGATTTAGCTAAAATCCCGTGATCCTGGGTCTGTGCCCTGACTCCAATTTCTGGGCACATTCCGACACCATCGTAACAAATGACGAAATTGCCCCTGGTGCGATTTTGCGTTGTTAATTTTTTGTCCAACACATCTTCAACCTGACATAATTAATATGAAAATTAATGATTCGAAGGCCTAAACGAAGGAATTTTGCTAAATTCTCGTGATCCTAGGTCTATGTCCGGAGTCCAAATTCTCGGGTCATTTCCAATCAACCTACCAAATTTCGATCCATTCAAACACCGTCGCGACAAATGACGAAATTGCCCCTGGTACGGTTTTTCTTTGTTGATTTTCTGTCCAACACATCTTCAACCTGACATAATTAATACGAAAATTAATTATTCGGAGGACTAAATGAAGAAATTTGGCTAAAATCCCGTGATCCCGGGTCCGTGCCCCGAATCTAATTTCTAGGGTTGTTTCCAACAAACCTGCCAAATTTCGGCCCATTCCGACACCGTCGCGACAAATGACGAAATTGCCCCTGGTGCGATTTTGCGTTGTTAATTTTCCGTCCAACACGTCTTCAACCTGACATAATTAATACGAAAATTAATTATTCGGGGGCCTAAACGAAGGAATTGGGCTAAAATCCCGTGATCTCGATTCTGTACCCCGACCCCAATTTCTAGAGCCGTTTCCAATCAACCTAACAAATTTAGGCCCATTCAGACACCGTCGCGACAAATGACGAAATTACCCCTGGTGCGGTTTTTCTTTGTTAATTTTCTGTCCAACACTTCTTCAACCTAACATAATTAATACGAAAATTAATTATTCAGAGGCCTAAACGAAGGAATTTGGCTAAAATGTCGTGATCCCGGGTCTGTGCCCCGAGTCCAATTTCTAGGGCCGTTTCCAATCAACCTGCCAAGTTTCAACCCATTCCGACACAGTCGTGACAAATGACGAAATTGCCCCTGGTGTGGTTATTTTTGTTAATTTTCTGTCCAACACTTCTTCAGCCTGACACAATTAATACGGAAATTAATTATTCGGAGGCCTAAACGAAGGAATTTGGCTAAAATCCCGTGATCCCGGGTCTGTGTCCCGAGTCGAATTTCTAGGGCTGGTTCCAATCAACCTGCCAAATTTCGGCCCATTCTGACATCGTCGCGACAAATGACGAAATTGCCCCTGGTACGATTTTGTGTTGTCAATTTTCTGTCGAACACATCTTCAACTTGACACAATTAATACGTAAATTAATAATTCAGAGGCCTAAATGAAGGAATTCGACTAAAATCTCGTGATCCTGGGTTTGTGCCCCGAGTCCAATTTCTGGGACTATTTCCAATCAACTTGCCAAATTTTGGTCCATTCCGACACCGTCGCGAGAAGTGATGAAATTGCCCCTGGTGCAGTTTTTCTTTGTTAATTTTCTATCCAACACATCTTCAACCTGACATAATTAATACGAAAATTACTTATTCGGAGGCCTAAACGAAGGAATTTGGCTAAAATCCCGTGATCCCGGGTCTTTGCCTCGAGTCCAATTTCTGGGGCCATTTCCAAACAACCTGACAAATTTTGGCCCATTCCGACACCGTCGCGACAAATGACAAAATTGCCTCTGGTATGGTTATTCTTTATTAATTTTCTGTCCAACACTTCATCAACCTGACATAATTAATACGGAAATTAATTATTCAGAGGCCTAAACGAAGGAATTTGGCAAAAATCCCGTGATCCTGGGTCTGTGCCTCGAGTCCAATTTCTGGGGCCGTTTCCAATCAACCTGCCAAGTTTCAGCCCATTCTGACACCGTCACGACAAAGGACGAAATTGCCCCTGGTGCGGTTTCTTTTTGTTAATTTTCTGTCCAACACTTCTTCAGCCTGACATAATTAATACAAAAATTAATTATTTGGAGGCCTAAACGAAGGAATTTGGATAAAATCCTGTGATCCCGGGTCTGTGCATTTCTGGGGCCGTTTCCAGTCAACCTGCCAAGTTTCAGCCCATTCCGACACCGTCGTGAGAAATGACGAAATTGCCCCTGGTGCGGTTATTTTTGTTAATTTTCTGTCCAAAACTTCTTCAGCCAGACACAATTAATACGGAAATTAATTATTCGGAGGCCTAAACGAAGAAATTTGGCTAAAATCCCGTGATCTCAGGTCTTTACCCCGAGTCCAATTTCTGGGACCGTTTCCAATCGGCCTGCCAAATTTCGGTCCATTCCGACACCATCGTGACAAATGACGAAATTGCCCCTGGTACGATTTTTCTTTGTTAATTTTTTGCCCAACACTTCATCAACCTGACATAATTAATACGAAAATTAATTATTCGGAGCCTAAATGAAGGAATTTGGCTAAAATCCCGTGATCCCGGGTCTGTGCGCTGACTCTAGCTTCTGGGGCCGTTTCCAATCAACCTGCCAATTCTGGTCCATTCCGACACCGTCGTGACAAATGACGAATTTGCCCCTGGTGCGTTTTCCGTTGTTAATTTTTTGTCCAACACATCTTCAACTTGACATAATTAATACGAAAATTAATTATTCAGAGGCCTAAACGAAGGAACATGGCTAAACTCTCGTTATCCCGGGTCTGTGCCCCAAGTCCAATTTCTGGGGCTGTTTCCAATCAACCTGCCAAATTTCGGCCCATTCCGACACCGTCGCGACAAATGACGAAATTGCCCCTGATGCGATTTTTCTTTGTTAATTTTCTGTCCAGCACATCTTTAACCAGACATAATTAATATGGAAATAAATTATTCGGGGGCCTAAACGAAGGAATTTGGCTAAAATCCCGTGATCTCGGGTCTGTGCCCCAACTCCAATTTCTCGGGCCATTTCCAATCGACCTACCAAATTTTGGTCCATTCCGACACCATCGTGACAAATGACGAAATTGCCCCTGGTACGATTTTTCTTTGTTAATTTTTTGCCCAACACTTCATCAACCTGACATAATTAATACGAAAATTAATTATTCGGAGCCTAAATGAAGGAATTTGGCTAAAATCCCGTGATCCCGGGTCTGTGCGCTGACTCTAGCTTCTGGGGCCGTTTCCAATCAACCTGCCAATTCTGGTCCATTCCGACACCGTCGTGACAAATGACGAATTTGCCCCAGGTGCGGTTTTCCGTTGTTAATTTTTTGTCCAACACATCTTCAACTTGACATAATTAATACGAAAATTAATTATTCAGAGGCCTAAACGAAGGAACATGGCTAAACTCTCGTTATCCCGGGTCTGTGCCCCAAGTCCAATTTCTGGGGCTGTTTCCAATCAACCTGCCAAATTTCGGCCCATTCCGACACCGTCGCGACAAATGACGAAATTGCCCCTGATGCGATTTTTCTTTGTTAATTTTCTGTCCAGCACATCTTTAACCAGACATAATTAATATGGAAATAAATTATTCGGGGGCCTAAACGAAGGAATTTGGCTAAAATCCCGTGATCTCGGGTCTGTGCCCCAACTCCAATTTCTCGGGCCATTTCCAATCGACCTACCAAATTTTGGTCCATTCCGACACCGTCGCGACAAATGACGAAATTGTCCCTGGTGCGGTTTTTCTATGTTAATTTTCTGTCCAGCACATCTTCAACCTGACATAATTAATACGGAAATTAATTATTCGGATGCCTAAACGAAGGAATTTTGCTAAAATCCCGTGATCTCGAGTCTGTGTCCCGACTCCAATTTCTGGGGCCGTTTCCAATCAACCTGCCAAATTTCGGCCCATTCTGACACTGTCGCGTCAAATGACGAAATAGCCCCTAGTGCGATTTTTCTTTGTTAATTTTCTGTTCAACACTTCTTCAGCCTAACATAATTAATACCGAAATTAGTTATTCGGAGGCCTAAACAAAGGAATTTAGCTTATATCTCGTGATCCCAGGTCTGTGCCCCGAGCCCAATTTCGGGGGCCGTTTCCAAACAACCTGCCAAATTTCGGCCCATTCCGACACCGTCGCGACAAATGATGAAATTGCCCTTGGAGCGATTTTTCTTTGTTAATTTTCTGTCCAACACTTCTTCAACCTGACATAATTAATACGTAAATTAATTATTCGGAGGCCTATATGAAGGAATTTGGCTAAATTCCCGTGATCCAGGTCTATACATCGACTCCAATTTTTGGGGCCGTTTCCAATCAACCTGCCAAATTCTGGCCCATTCCAAAAACTTCGTGACAAATGACGAATTTGACCCTGGTACGGTTTTGTGTTGTTAATTTTCTGTCCAACACATCTTCAACCTGACATAATTAACACGGAAATAAATTATTCAGGGGCCTAAACGAAGGAATTAGTCTAAAATCCCGTAATCCCGGGTCTGTGCCCCGACTCCAAATTCTCGGGCTGTTTCAATCAACCTGCCAAATTTCGGTCCATTCCGACACCGTCGCGGCAAATGACGAAATTGGCCCTGGTGCAGTTTTTCTTTGTTAATTTTTTATCCAACACATCTTCAACCTGACGTAATTAACACGAAAATTAATTGTTTGGAGGCCTAAACGAAGGAACTTGGGTAAAATCTCGTGATCCCAGGTCTGTGCCCCGAGTCCAATTTCTGGGGCCGTTTCCAATCAACCAGCCAAATTTCGTCCCATTCCGACACCGTCGCGACAAATGACGAAATTGCCCCTAGTGCGATTTTTCTTCGTTAATTTTCTGTCCAACACATCTTCAACCTGACATAATTAATACGAAAATAAATTGTTCAGGGGCCTAAACGAAGGAATTTGACTAAAATCCCATGATCCCAGGTTTATGCCCTGATTCCAATTTCTGGGGCCGTTTCCAATCAACCTGCCAAATTCTGGCCCATTCCGACACCGTCGTGACAAATGACGAATTTGCCCCTGGTACGATTTTGCATTGTTAATTTTCTGTCCAACTCATCTTCAACCTGACATAATTAATACGAAAATTAATTATTTGGAGGCCTAAATGAAGGAACTTGGCTAAAATCTCGTGATCCCGGGTCTGTGCCTCAAGTCCAATTTCTTGGGCGGTTTCCAATCAACCAGCCAAATTTCGGCCCATTCCGACACAGTCGCGACAAATGACGAAATTGCCCCTGGTGCGATTTTTCTTTGTTAATTTTCTGTCCAACACGTCTTCCTGACATAATTAATACGAAAATAAATTATTCAGGGGCGTAAACGAAGGAATTTGGCTAAAATCCCATGATCCCGGGTCTATGCCCCAACTACAATTTCTTGGGCCGTCTCCAATCAACCTGCCAAATTTCGGTCCATTCCGACGCCGTCGCGACAAATGAGGAAATTGCCCTTGGTGCGGTTTTTCTTTGTTAATTTTCTGTCCAACACATCTTCAGCCTGACATAATTAATACGAAAATTAGTTATTCGGAGGCCTAAACGAAGGAATTTGGCTAAAATCCCGTGATCCCGGATCTGTGCCTGGACTCCAGTTTCTCGGGCCCTTTCCAATCAACCTGCCAAAATTTAGGCCCTTTTTGACATCGTCGTGACAAATGACGAAATGGCCACTGGTGCGGTTTTTTTTATTAATTTTCTGTCCAGCACATCTTCAACCAGACATAATTAATACAGAAATTAATTATTCGAAGGCCTAAACGAAGGAATTTGGCTAAAATCCCGTGATCCCGGGTCTGTACCCTGACCCCAATTCCTGGGGCCGTTTCCAATTAACCTGCCAAATTTCAGCCCATTCCGACATCGTTGTGACAAATGACAAAATTGCCCCTGGTGCGATTTTTCTTTGTTAATTTTCTGTCCAACACTTATTCAGCCTGACATAATTAATACGGAAATTAGTTATTCGGAGGCCTAAACGAAGGAATTTGGCTAAAATCCTGTGATCCCAGGTCTGTGCCTCAAGTTCAATTTTCGGGGCCGTTTCCAAACAGCCTTCCAAATTTTGGCCCATTCCGACACCGTCACGACAAATGACGAAATTGCCCCTAGTGTTATTTTTTTTTGTTTATTTTCTGTCCAACACTTCTTCAACCTGACATAATTAATACGAAAATTAATTATTCGGAGGCCTAAACAAAGGAATTTGGCTAAAATCCCGTGATCACGGGTCTGTGCCCTGACTCCAATTTTTGGGGCCATTTTCGATCAACCTGCCAAATTTTGGCCCATTCCGACACCTTCTGTCCAACACTTCTTCAACCTGACATAATTAATACGAAAATTAATTATTCGGAGGCCTAAATGAAGGAATTTGGCTAAAATCTCGTGATCCCGGGACTGTGCCCCGACTCCAATTTTTGGGCTGTTTCCAATCAACCTTCCCAATTTCGGCCCATTCCGACACCGTCACGACAAATGACGAAATTGCCCCTTGTGCGGTTTTGCGTTGTTAATTTTCTGTCCAACACATCTTCAACATGATATAATTAATACGAAAATTAATTATTCGGAGGCCTAAATGAAGGAATTTGGCTAAAATCCCGTGATCACGGGTCTGTGCCCTGACTCCAATTTCTGGGGCCATTTCCAATCAACCTGTCGAATTTCGGGCCATTCCGACACCGTTGCGACAAATGACGAAATTGCCCCTAGTGCGGTTTTTCTTTTTTTTATTTTCTGTCCAACACTTCTTCAACCTAACATAATTAATACGAAAATAAAATATTTGGAGGCCTAAACGAAGGAATTTGGCTAAAATCTCCTGATCCCGGGTACGTGCCCAGAGTCCAATTTCTGGGCCCGATTCCAATCAACCTGCCAAGTTTTTGCCCATTCCGTAACCATCACGACAAACGACGAAATTACCCCTAGTGCGATTTTTTTGTTAATTTTCTATCCTACACTACTTCAGCCTGACACAATTAATACGAAAATTAATTATTCGGTGGCCTAAACGAAGGAATTTGGCAAAAATCCCGTGATCCCGGGTCTCTACCCCGAGTCCAATTTCTGGGGCTGTTTCCAATCAACCTGCCAAATTTCTACCCATTTCGACACCGTCGCGACAAATGACGAAATTGCCCCTGGTCCGATTTTTCATTGTTAATTTTTTGACCAACACATCTTCAACCTGACATAATTAATACGGAAATAAATTATTCGGAGGCCTAAACGAAGGAATTTGGCTAAAATCCTGTTATCCCGAGTCTATGCCCGAGTCCAATTTTCTGGGGCCGTTTCCAATCAACCAGCCAAATTTCGACCCATTCCGACACCGTCGCGACAAATAACGAAATTGCCCCAGGTGCAATTTTTCGTTGTTAATTTTCTTTCCAACACTTCTTCAACCTGACGTAATTAATACGAAAATTAGTTAATTGGAGGCCTAGAAGAAGGAATTTGGCTAAAATCCCGTTATCCCGGGTCTGTACCCCGAGTCCAATTTCTAGAGCCGTTTCCAAACAACTTACAAAATTTTGGCCCATTCCTACACTGTCGCGACAAATGTCAAAATTGCCCTTGGTACGATTTTGCGTTGTTAATTTTCTGTCCAACACATCTTCAACCTGACATAATTAATAAGAAAATTAATTATTCGGAGGTCTAAACGAAGGAATTTGGCTAAAATCCCGTGATCCCAGGTCTGTGCCCCGACTCCAATTTCTCGGGCCGTTTCCAATCAACCTGCCAAATTTCGGCCCATTCCGACACCGTCGCGACAAATGACGAAATTGCCCCTGGTGTGGTTTTGCGTTAATTTTCTGTCCTACACATCTTCAACCTGACATAATTAATACGAAAATTAATTATTCGAAGGCCTCAACGAAGGAATTTGGCTGAAATACCATGATCCCGGGTCTATGCCCCGACTCCAATTTCTGGGGCCGTTTCCAAACAAGCTGCCAAATTTCGGCCCACTCCAATACCCGCGATAAATGACGAAATTGCCCCTGGTGCGATTTTTCTTTGTTAATTTTCTATCCAACACTTCTTCAACCTGACATAATTAATATGATAATTAATTACTCGGAGGCCTAAACGAAAGAATTTGGCTAAAATCCCGTGCTCCCGGGTCTGTGCCCCGACACCAATTTCTGGGGCCGTTTCCAATCAACCCACCAAATTCGAGCACATTCCGACACCGTTGTGACAAATGACGAATTTTCCCCCGGTGCGGTTTTGCGTTGTTAATTTTCTGTCCAACACATCTTCAACCTGACATAATTAATACGAAAATTAATTATTCGGAGACCTAAACGAAGGAGTTTGGCCAAAATCACGTGATCCCGGGTCTGTACCCTGAGTCCAACTTTTGGGGCTGTTTCCAATCAACATGCCAATTTTTGACCCATTCCAACACAGTCGCGACAAATGACGAAATTGCCCCTAGTGCGATTTTTCTTTGTTAATTTTCTGTCCAACACATCTTCAACCTGACATAATTAATACGGAAATTAATTATTCGATGGCCTAAACGAAGGAATTTGGATAAAATCCCGTAATCCTGGGTCTATGCCCCGACTCAAATTTCTAGGGCCGTTTCCAGTCAACCTGCCAAATTTCAGCACATTCCGACACCGTCGCGACAAATGACGAAATTGCCCCTGGTGTGATTTTGCGTTGTTAATTTTCTGTCCAACACATCTTCAACCTGACATAATTAATACGGAAATTAATTATTTGGAGGCCTAAACGAAGGAATTTGGCTAAAATCTCGTGATCCTGGGTCTGTACCCCGAGTCCAATTTCTGGGACCATTTTCAATCAGCCTGCCAAATTTAGACCCATTCCAACACAATCGCGACAAATGACAGAATTGCCCCTGGTGCGATTTTTCTTTGTTAATTTTCTGTCCAACACATCTTCAACCTGACATAATTAATACAGAAATTAATTATTCGGGGGCCTAAACAAAAGAATTTGGCTAAAATCCCATGATCCCGTGTCTGTGCCCCAACTCCAATTTCTTAGGCCGTTTCCAATCAACCTGCCAAATTTTGTTCCATTCCGACACCGTCCCGACAAATGACGAAATTGCCCCTGGTGCTGTTTTTCTTTGTTAATTTTCTATCCAACACATTTTCAACCTGACAAAATTAATTATTCGGAGGCCTAAACGAAGGAATTTGGATAAAATGCCGTGATCCCGGGTCTATGCCCCGACTCCAATTTCTGGGCCCGTTTCCAAACAACCTGCCAAATCTCGGCCCATTCTGACACCATCACGACAAATGACGAAATTGCCCCTGGTGCGGTTTTTCTTTGTTAATTTTCTGTCCAATACTTCTTCAGCCTGACATAATTAATACGAAAATTAGTTATTCGGAGGCCTAAATGAAGGAATTTGGCTAAAATCTCGTGATCCCGGGTCTGTGCTCCAAGTTCAATTTCTAGGGCCGTTTCGAAACAACCTGCCAAATTTCGACCCATTCTGACACCGTCACGACAAAATGACGAAATTGCCCCTAGTGCAGTTTTTCTTTGTTAATTTTCTTTCCAACAAATCTTCAACCTGACATAATTAATATGAAAATTAATTATTCAGGGGCCTTAATGAAGGAATTTGGCTAAAATCCCGTGATCCCGGGTCTGTGCCTCGACTCCAATTTCTGGGGCATTTCCAAACAACCGCCAAATTTCGGCCCATTCTGACACCGTCGCGACAAATGATGAAATTGCCCCTGGTACGGTTTTTCTTTGTTAATTTTCTGTCCAATACTTCTTCAGCCTGACATAATTAATATGAAAATTAGTTATTCGGAGACCTAAACAAAGGAATTTGGCTAAAATCCCGTGATCCCGGGTTTGTGCTTTGAGTTCAATTTTTGGGGCCGTTTCGAAATAACCTGCCAAATTTCAACCCTTTCCGACACTATCGCGACAAATGACGAAATTGCCCCTGGTGCGATTTTTCTTTGTTAATTTTCTTTCCAACAGATCTTCAACCTGACATAATTAATATGAAAATTAATTATTCGGGGGCCTAAACAAAGGAATTTGGCTAAAATCCCGTGATCCCAGGTCTGTGCCTCGACTCCAATTTTTGGGGCCGTTTCAATCAACCTGTCAAATTCCGGCCCATTTCGACACCGTCGTGACAAATGACGAATTTGCCCCTGCTGCGATTTTGCATTATTAATTTTCTGTCCAACACGTCTTCAACTTAACATAATTAATACGAAAATTAATTATTCGGAGGCCTAAACGAAGTAATTTTGGCTAAAATCTCGTGATCTCGGGTCTATACCCCGAGTCCAATTTCAGGGGCCGTTTCCAATCAACCTACCAAATTTTGACCCATTCCGACACCGTTTCGACGAATGACGAAATTGCCTCTAGTACGATTTTTCTTTGTTAATTTTCTGTCCAACACATCTTCAACCTGACATAATTAATACGGAAATTAATTATTCGGGGGCCCAAATGATGGAATTTGGATAAAATCCTGTGATCCTGGGTCTGTGCCCCGACTCCAAATTCTCGGGCCGTTTCCAATCAGTCTGCCAAATTTCGGTCCATTTAGACGCCGTGGCAACAAATGACGAAACTGCCCCTGGTGCGATTTTCTTTGTTAATTTTTTGTCCAACACACCACCAACCTAACATAATTAATACGGAAATTAATTATTCGGAGGCCTAAACGAAGGAATTTGGCTAAAATCCCGTGATACCGAGTCTGTACCTCGACTCCAATTTTCGGGGCTGTTTCCAATCAACCTGCTAAATTTCGGCCCATTCCGACACCGTCGCGAGAAATGACAAAATTGCCCCTAGTGTGTTTTTTCTTTGTTAATTTTCTATCCGACACTTTTTGAACCTAACAAAATTAATACGAAAATTAGTTATTCGGAGGCCTAAACGAAGGAATTTGGCTAAAATCCCGTAATCCCGGGTCTGTGCCTTGGCTCCAATTTCTGGGGCCGTTTCCAAACAACCTGCCAAATTTCGGCCCATTCTGACAACGTCACGACAAATGACGAAATTGCCCCTGGTGCGGTTTTGTGTTGTTAATTTTCCGTCCAACACATCTTCAACCTGACATAACTAATACGAAAATTAATTATTTGGAGGACTAAACGAAGGAACTTGGCTAAAATCTCGTGATCCTGGGTCTGTGCCCCGAGTCCCATTTCTGGGGCCGTTTCCAATCAACCTTCCCAATTTCGGCCCATTCTGACACCGTCGAGACAAATGACAAAATTTCCCCCAGTGCGGTTTTTCTTTGCTGATCCTCTATCCAACACTTCTTCAAGCTGACATAATTAATACGGAAATTAATTACTGGGAGGCCTAACTGAAGGAATTTAGCTAAATTCCTGTGATCCCAGGTATGTACCCCACCTCCAATTTCACGAGACGTTTCCAATCAACCTGTCGAATTCCAGTCCATTCTGACACCGTCGCGAAAAATGATGAAATTACCCCTGGCGCGGTTTTGTGTTGTTAATTTTCTGTTCAACACATCTTCAACCTGACATAATTAATACGGAAATTAATTATTTGGAGGCCTAAACACAGGAATTTGGCTAAAATCCCGGGATCCCGGGTTTGTGCCCCGTGTCCAATTTCTAGGGTCGTTTCCAATCAACCTTTCGAATTTCGGCCCATTTCGACACCGTCGCGACTAATGACAAAATTGCCCCTGGTTTGATTTTGTGTTGTTAATTTTCTGTCCAACACATCGTCAACCTGACATAATTAATACGAAAATTAATTATTTGGAGGCCTAAACGAAGGAATTTGGCTAAAATCTCATGATCCCGAGTATGTGCCCCGAGTCCAATTTTTGGGGCCGTTTCCAATCAACCTGCCAAATTTCGACCCATTCCGACACCGTTACGACAAATGATGAAATTGCCCCTAGTGCGGTTTTTCTTTGTTAATTTTCTATCCAACACATCTTCAACTTGACATAATTAATACGAAAATTTATTATTCGGGGGCCTAAACGAAGGAATTTGACTAAAATCCTGTGATCCCTGGTCTGTGCCACGACTCCAATTTCTCGGGCCGTTTCCAATCAACCTGCCAAATTTTGGTCCATTCTGATGCCGTGGCGACAAATGACGAAACTGCCCCTGGTGCGGTTTTTCTTTATTAATTTTCTGTACAACACATCTTCAACCTGACATAATTAATACGAAAATTAATTATTAGGAGGCCTAAACGAAGGAATTTGGCTAAAATCCCGTGATCTCGGGTTTGTGCCCCGACTCCGATTTCTCGGGCCGCTTCCAAACAACCTGCTAAATTTCGGCCCATTCAGACACCGTCGCGACAAATGATGAAATTGCCCCTGGTGCGGTTTTTCTTTGTTAATTTTCTGTTCAGCACTTCTTCAACCTGACATAATTAATACGAAAATTAATTATTTGGAGCCCTAAACGAAGGAATTTGGCTAAAATGCCGTGATCATGGGTATGTGCCCCGACTTCAATTTTTGGGGTCGTTTCCAATCAACCTGCCAAATTCCGGCCCATTCCGACACCGTCGCGACAAATGACGAAATTGCCCCTGGTGCGATTTTACGTTGTTTATTTTTTGTCCAACACATCTTCAACCTGACATAATTAATATGAAAATTAGTTATTCGGAGTCCTAAACGAAGGAACTTGGCTAAAATCTCATGATACCGGGTTTCTGCCCCGACTCCAATTTGTCGGGCCATTTCCAATCAACCTGCCAAATTTCGACCCACTCCGACACCGTCGCGACAAATGACGAAATTACCCTTGGGGCGATTTTGTGTTGTTAATTTTCTACCCAACACATCTTCAACCTGTCATAATTAATACGAAAATTAATTATTCGAAGGTCTAAACGAAGGAATTTGGCTAAAATCCCGTGATCCCGGGTCTGTGCCCCGACTCCAATTTATCGGGCCGTTTCCAATCAACCTGCCGAATTTCGGCCCATTCCGACACCGCTGCAACAAATGACGAAATGGCCCCTGATGCAGTTTTGCATTGTTAATTTTCTATCCAACACATCTTCGACTTGACATAATTAATACGAAAATTAGTTATTCGGAGGCCTAAATGAAGGAACTAGGCTAAAATCTCGTGATCTCGGGTGTGTGCCCTGAGTCCAATTTCTGGGGCCATTTCCAATCAACCTGCCAAATTTCGGTCCATTCCAACACCATCGAGACAAATGACGAAATTTTCCTAGTGCGGTTTTTCTTTGTTGATTTTCTGTCCAACACTTCTTCAAGCTGACATAATTAATATGGAAATTAATTATTTGGCTAAACGAAGGAATTTGGCTAAAATCCCGTGATCCCGAGTCTGTGCCCCGACTCCAATTTCTTAGGCCGTTTCCAATCAACCTGTCAAATTTTGGCCCATTCCGACATCGTCACGACAAATGACGAAATCGCCCCTGGTGCGGTTTTACGTTGTTAATTTTCTGTCCGACACATCTTCAACCTGACATAATTAATACAAAAACTAAGTATTCGGTGGCCTAAACGAAGGAATTTGACTAAAATCCCGTGATCCCGGGTCTGTGCCCCGAGTCAATTTCTGGGACCGTTTCCAATCAACCTGCCAAATTTCGGCCCAATCCGACATCATCGCGACTAATGACGAAATCGCCCCTGGTGCGCTTTTGCATTGTTAATTTTCTGTCCAGCACATCTTCAACCTAACATAATTAATACAAAAATTAATTATTCGGAGGCCTAAACGTAGGTATTTGGATTACATCTCGTGATCCCGAGTCTGTGCCTGAGTCCAATTTCTAGGGCCGTTTCCAATTAACCTGCCAAATTTCGGACCATTCCGACATCGTTGCGACAAATGACAAAATTACCCATGGTGTGGTTTTTCTTGTTTAATTTTCTGTCCAACACTTCTTCAGCGTGACATAATTAATACGAAAATTAATTATTTGGAGAACTAAACGAAGGAATTTAGCTAAAATCCCGTGTTCTCGGGTCTATGCTCCGAGTCCAATTTCTCGGGGCTTTTCCAATCAACTTGCCAAATTTCGGCCCATTCCGACACCGTCGCGACAAATGACGAAATTGCCCCTGCTGCGATTTTGCGTTGTTAATTTTTTGTCCAACACATCTTCAACCTGACATAATTAATAGGAAAATTAATTTTTCGGGGGCTTAAACGAAGGAACTTGGCTGAAATCCCATGATTCGAGGTCTGTGCCCCGAGTTCAATTTCTGGGGCCGTTTCCAGTCAACCTGCCAAATTTCGGCCCATTTCGACATCGTCGCGATTAATGACGAAATTGCCCCTGGTGCAGCTTTGCGTTGTTAATTTTCTGTCCGACACATCTTCAACCTGACATAATTAATACGAAAATTAATTATTCGGAGGCCTAAACGAAGGAATTTGGTTAAAATCTTGTGATCCCAGGTCTGTGCCTCGAGTCTAATTTTTGGGGCCGTTTCCAATCAACTTGCCAAATTTCGGCCCATTCCGACACTGTCGCAACAAATGACGAAATTACCCATGGTGCGGTTTTGCGTTGTTAATTTTCTGTCCAACACATCGTCAACCTGACATAATTAATACGGAAATTAATTATTCGGAGGACTAAATGAAGGAATTTTTTCTAAAATCTCGTGATCCCGGGTCTGTACCTCGAGTACAATTTCTCGGGCCGTTTCCAATCAACCTGCCAAATTTCGACCAATTCCGACACCGTTTCGACGAATGACGTAATTGCCCCTAGTGCGATTTTTCTTTGTTAATTTTCTGTCCAACACATCTTCAACCTGACGTAATTAATACTAAAATTAATTATTCGAGGGCCTAAACGAAGGAATTTGGCCAAAATCCCGTGATCCCGGGTCTATGCCCTAACTCCAATTTCTCGGGCCGTTTCCAATCAACTTGCCAAATTTCGGTCCATTCCGACGCTGTCACGACAAATGACGAAACTACCCCTAGTACGATTTTTCTTTCTTAATTTTCTATCCAACACATTTTCAACTTGACATAATTAATACGGAAATTAATTATTTGGAGGCCTATACGAAGGAATTTGGCTAAAATCCCATGATTCTGGGACTGTGCCTCGACTCCAATTTTTGGGGCCGTTTCCAATCAACCTGCCAAATTTTGGCCATTTCGACACCGTCGCGACAATTGACGAAATTGCCCCTAGTGCGATTTTTCTTTGTTAATTTTCTGTCCAACACTTTTTCGACCTAACAAAATTAATACGAAAATTAGTTATTCGGAGGCCTAAACGAAGGAATTTGGCTAAAATCCTGTGTTCCCGTGTTTGTGCCCCGGCTCCAATTTCTAGGGCCATTTTCAAACAACCTGCCAAATTTCGGCCCATTCCGACACCGTCGCGACAAATGACGAAATTGCCTCGGGTGCGGTTTTTCTTTGTTAATTTTCTGTCCAACACTTCTTCAACCTAGCATAGTTAATATGAAAATTAATTATTCGGAGGCCTAAACGAACGAATTTGACTAAAATCCAGTGATCACGGGTATGTGCCCCGACTCCAATTTCTGGGGCCGTTTCCAATCAACCTGCCAAATTCCGGCCCATTCCGACACCGTCGCAACAAATGACGAAATGGCCCCTGATGCGATTTTGCGTTGTTAATTTTCTGTCCAATACATCTTCAACTTCACATAATTAATATGAAAATTAATTATTCGGAGGTCTAAACGTAGGAACTTGGCTAAAATCTCGTGATCTCGGGTCTGTGCCCCGAGTCCAATTTCTGAGGCCGTTTCCAATCAACCTGCCAAATTTCGGTCCGTTCCGACACCGTCAAGACAAATGACGAAATTTCCCCCAGTGTGGTTTTTCTTTGTTGATTTTCTGTCCAACACTTCTTCAAGCTGACATAATTAATATGGAAATTAACTATTCGGAGGCCTAAACGAAGTAATTTGGCTCAAATCCTATGATCCCGAGTCTGTGCCCCGACTCCAATTTCTCGGGCCGTTTCCAATCAACCTGTCGAATTTCGGCCCATTCCGACACCGTCGCGACAAATGACGTAATTGCCTCTGGTGCGGTTTTTGCGTTGTTAATTTCCTGTCCGACACATCTTCAACCTGACATAATTAATACGAAAATTAAGTATTCGGAGGCCTAAACGAAGGAATTTGACTAAAATCTCGTGATCCCGGGTCTATGCCCCGAGTCCAATTTCTGGGGTCGTTTCCAATCAACCTGCCAAATTTCGGCCCATTCTGACATCGTCGCGACTAATAACTAAATTGCCCCTGGTGCGATTTGGCGTTGTCAATTTTCTATCCAGCACATCTTCAACCTGACATAGTTAATACGAAAATTAATTATTCGGAGGCCTAAATGAAGGAATTTGGCTAAAATCTCGTGATCCCGAGTCTGTGCCTTGAGTCCAATTTCTAGGGCCACCGTCGCGACAAATGATGAAATTACCCATGGTGCGGTTTTTCTTGTTTAATTTTCTATCCAACACTTCTTCAGCTGGACATAATTAATACGAGAATTAATTATTCGAAGGCCTAAACGAGGGAATTTAGCTAAAATCCCATGTTCTCGAGTCTATGCTCCAAGTCCAATTTCTCGGGGCGTTTCCAATCAACCTGCCAAATTTCGGCCCATTCCGACACCGTCGCGACAAATGACAAAATTGCCCTTGTTGCAATTTTGTGTTGCTAATTTTTCGTCCAACACATCTTCAACATGTCACAATTAATACGGAAATTAATTATTCGGGGGCCTAAACGAAGGAATTTGGCTAAAATCCCATGATCCCGGGTCTGTGCCCCGACTCCAATTTCTCGGGCCGTTTCCAATCAACCTGTTAAATTTCGGTCCATTCTGACGGCATTGCGATGAATGACGAAACTGCCCCTGGTGCGGTTTTTCTTTGTTAATTTTTTGTCCAACACATCTTCAACCTGACATAATTAATACGGAAATTAATTATTTGGAGGCCTAAACGAAGGAATTTGGCTTAAATCCCATGATACCGGGTCTGTACCCCGACTCCAATTTTCGGGGCCGTTTCCAATCAACCTGCCAAATTTTGGCTCATTCCGACACCGTCGCGACAAATGACGAAATTGCCCCTGGTGCGATTTTCCTTTGTTAATTTTCTATCAAACACTCTTTCAGCGTGAAAAATTAATACGAAAATTAGTTATTCGAAGACCTAAACGAAGGAATTTGGCTAAAATCCCATGATCACGGGTCTGTGCCCCGACACCAATTTCTCGGGCCATTTCTAAACAACCTGCCAAATTTCGGCCCATTCCGACACCGTCATGACAAATGACGAAATTGCCCCTGGTGCGGTTTTTCTTTGTTAATTCTCTATCCAACACTTCTTTAACCTGACATAATTAATACGAAAATTAATTATTTGGAGACCAAAACGAAGGAATTTGGCGAAAATCCCGTGATCACGGGTATGTGCCCCGACTCCAATTTCTGGGGTAGTTTCCAATCAACCTGCCAACTTTCGACCCATTCCGACACCATCGCGACAACTGACGAAATTACCCCTGGTGTGGTTTTGCGCTGTTAATTTTCTGTCCAACACATCTTCAACCTGACATAATTAACACAAATATTAATTATTCGGAGGTCTAAATGAAGGAATTTGGCTAAAATCCCGTGATCCTGGGTCTGTGCCCTGATTCCAATTTCGGGTGTCGTTTCCAATCGACCTGCCAAATTTCGGGCCACTCCGACTCCGTCGCGACAATTGACGAAATTGCCCCTGGTGCAGTTTTTCTTTGTTAATTTTATGTCCAACACTTCTTCAACATGACATAATTAATACGAAAATTAATTATTCGGAGGTCTAAATGAAGGAATTTGGCTAAAATCCTATGATCTCGGGTGTGTGCCCCGAGTCCAATTTCTGTGTCCGTTTCCGACCAACCTGCCAAATTTCGGCCCATTTTGGCACCATCGCGATAATTGACGAAATTGCCCCTGGTGCGGTTTTTCTTGTTTAATTTTCTATCCAACACTTCTTCAGCCTGACATAATTAATTTGAAAATTAATTATTCTGAGGCCTAAACGAAGGAATTTGGCTAAAATCCCGTGATCACGGGTCTGTACCCCAACTCCAATTTCTGGGGCCGTTTCCAATCAACCTGCCAAATTTCGGCACATTCGGACACCGACGCGACAAATGACGAAATTGCCCATGGTGCGGTTTTGCGTCGTTAATTTCCTATCCAACACTTCTTCAACCTAACATAATTAATATGGAAATTAATTATTCGGAGGCCTAAACGAAGGAATTTGGCTAAAATCCCGTGATCCCGGGTCTGTGCCCCGAGTCCAATTTCTCGGGCCATTTACGATCAACCTGTCAAATTTCGGCCCATTCCGACACCGTCGCGATAAATGACGAAATTGCCCCTGGTGCGGGTTTTCTTTTTTAATTTTCTGTCCAACACTTCTTCAACATGATATAATTAATACGGAAATTAATTATTTGGAGGACTAAATGAGGAATTTGGCTAAAATCCCGTGATCCCGGGTTTGTGCCCCGACTCCAATTTCTGGGGCCGTTTCCAATCGTCCAGCCAAATTTCGGCCCACTCCGACACCATCGCAACAAATGATGAATTTGCCCCTGGTGCGGTTTTTCTTTGTTAATTTTATGTCCAACACTTCTTCAACCTGACATAATTAATACATAAATTATTTATTCAGAGGTCTAAATGAAGGAATTTGGCTAAAATCCAGTGATCCCGGGTTTGTGCCCAGACTCCAATTTCCAGGGCCATTTCCAATCAACCTGCCATATTTCGGCCCATTCCGACACCTTCGCGACAAATGACGAAATTGCCCCTGGTGCGGTTTTACGTTGTTAATTTTCTGTCCAATACATCTTCAACCAGACATAATTAATACGAAAATTAATTATTCGGAGGCCTAAACGAAGGAATTTGGCTAAAATCCCGTGATCCCGGGTCTATGCCCTGACTCCAATTTCTCGGGCCATTTCCAATCAATCTGCCGAATTTCGGCCCATTCCGACACCGTCGCGACAAATGACGAAATTACCCCTAGTTCAATTTCGCGTTGTTAATTTTCTGTCCAACGCATCTTCAACCTGACATAATTAATACGGAAATTAATTATTCAGAGGCTGAAACGATGGAATTTCACTAAAATCCCATGATTCCGGGTCTTTGCCCCGAGTCCAATTTCTCGGTCCGTTTCCAATCAACCTCCCAAATTTCGGTCCATTCCGACACCATCGCAACGAATGACGAAATTACCCATGGTGCGGTTTTGCGTAATTAATTTTGTGTCCAACACTTCTTCAACCTGACATAATTAATACAGAAATTAATTATTCGGGGGCCTAAACGAAGGAATTTGGCTAAAATCTCGTGATCCCAGGTCTGTACCCCGACTCCAATTTCTCGGACCGTTTCAAATCAACCTGCCAAATTTTGGTCCATCCCGACAACGTCGCGACAAATGACGAAATTGCCCCTGGTGTGGTTTTTCGTTGTTAATTTTCTGCCCAACATATCTTCAACCAGACATAATTAACACGGAAATTAATTATTCGGAGGACTAAATGAAGGAATTTGGCTAAAATCCTGTGATCTCGGGACTGTGCCATGACTTCAATTTCTGGGGTCGTTTCCAATCAACCTGCCAAATATCGGGTCATTCCGACACCGTCGCGACAAATGACGAAATTCCCCCTGGTGCGGTTTTCTATTTTAATTTTCCATCCAACACTTCTTCAACTTGACATAATTAATACGGAAATGAATTATTCGGAGGCCTAAACGAAGGAATTTGGCCAAAATCCCGTGATCCCGTGTTTGTGCCCCGAGTCCAATTTCTCGGGCCGTTTCCAATCAACCTGCCAAATTCCGGCCCATTCCGACATCGTCGCGACTAATAACGAAATTGCCCCTGGTGCAATTTTGCGTTGTTAATTTTCTGTCCAACACATCCTCAACCTGACATAATTAATACGAAAATTAATTATTCGAGGGCGTAAATGAAGGAATTTGGCTAAAAACCCGTGATCCCGGGTCTGTGCCCCGACTCCAATTTCTCGGGCCGTTTCCAATCAACCTGCCAAATTTCGGTCCATTCCGACACCGTCGTGACAAATGATGAAATTACCCCTGGTGCGATTTTTCTTTGTTAATTTTCTGTCCAACACATCTTCAACCTGACATAATTAATACGAAAATTAATTAATCGGAGGCCTAAACGAAGGAATTTGGCTAAAATCCCGTGATAACGGGTCTGTGCCCCAACTCCAATTTCTCGGGCCGTTTCCAATCAACTTGCCAAATTTCGGTCCATTCCGACACCGTCGTGACAAATGATGAAATTGCTCCTGGTGCGATTTTTCTTTATTAATTTTTTGTCCAACACATCTTCAACCTGACATAATTAATACGAAAATTAATTATACGGAGGCCTAAACGAAGGAATTTGGCTAAAATCCTGTGATAACAGGTCTGTACCCCGACTCCAATTTCTGGGGCCGTTTCCAACCAACCGGCCAAATTTCGGCCCATTCCGACACCATCGCGACAAATGACGAAATTGTTCCAGGTGCGATTTTTCTTTGTTAATTTTCAGTCCAACACTTCTTCAGCCAGACGTAATTAATATGAAAATTAGTTATTCGGAGGCCTAAAAAATAAATTGGCTAAAATGCCATGATCCCGGGTCTGTGCCCCGAGTCCAATTTCTGGGGCCGTTTCCAAACAACTTGTCAAATTTCGGCCCTTTCCGACACCATCGCGACAAATTACGAAATTGCCCCTGGTGCGGGTTTTCTTTGTTAATTTTTCGTCCAACACTTCTTCAGCCTAATGTAATTAATACGGAAATTAGTTATTTGGAGGCCTAAAAAGGAAATTGGCTAAAATCCCGTGATCCCGGGCCTGTGCCCCGAGTCCAATTTCTGGGGCTGTTTCCGAACAACCTGCCAAATTTCGGCTCTTTCCGACACCGTCGCGACAAATGATGAAATTGCCTCTGGTGTGATTTTACTTTTTTAATTTTCTATCCAACTCTTTTTCAACCTGACATAATTAATACGGAAATTAATTGTTCGAGGGTCTAAACGAAAAAACTTGTCTAAAATCTAGTGATTTCGGGTCTGTGCCCTGATTCTAATTTCTCGAACCATTTCCAATCAACCAGCCAAATTTCGGCCCATTCCGACACCGTCGCGACAAATGACGAAATTGCCCCTAGTGAGGTTTTTCTTGTTTAATTTTCTGTCCAACACTTCTGCAGCCTGACATAATTGATACGAAAATTAATTATTCGGAGGCCTAAACGAAGGAATTTAGCTAAAATTCTGTGATCCTGGGTTTGTGCCCCGACTCCAATTTCTCGGGGCGTTTCCAATCAACCTGCCAAATTTCGACCCATTCCGACACCATCACGACAAATGATGAAATTTCCCTAGGTGCGGTTTTGCATTGTTAATTTTCTATCCAACACATCTTCAGCCTGACATAAGTAATACGAAAATTAATTATTCGGAGGCCTAAATGAAGGAATTTGACTAAAATCCCGTGATCCCAAGTTTGTGCCCCGAGTCCAATTTCTGGGGCCGTTTCCAAACAATCTGCCAAATCTTGGCCCTTTTCGACACCATCGTGACAAATGACGAAATTGCCCCTGGTGCGGTTTTTCTTTGTTAATTTACTGTCCAACACTTCTTCAACCTGACGTAATTAATACGGAAATTATTTATTCGGAGGCCTAAAAAGGAAATTGGCTAAAATCCCATGATCCCGGGTCTGTGCCCTGAGTCCAATTTCTGGGGCCGTTTCCAAACAACTTGCCAAATTTCGGCTCTTTCCGACACCGCCGTGACAAATGACGAAATTGCCCCTGGTGCGATTTTTCTTTTTTAATTTTCTGTCCAACTCTTTTTCAACCTGACATAATTAATACGGAAATTAATTATTCGAGGGTCTAAACGAAAGAATTTGGCTAAAATCTCGTGATTTCGGGTCTGTGCCCCGACTCTAATTTCTCGAGCCGTTTTCAATCAACCTACCAAATTTCGGCCCATTCCGACACCGTCGCGACAAATGATGAAATTGCCCCTGGTGAGGTTTTTCTTGTTTAATTTTCTGTCCAACACTTCTGCAGCCTGACATAATTGATACGAAAATTAATTATTCGGAGGCCTAAACGAAGGAATTTAGCTAAAATTCTGTGATCCCGGGTTTGTGCCCCGACTCCAATTTCTCGGGGCGTTTCCAATCAACCTGCCAAATTTCGACCCATTCCGACACCGTCACGACAAATGACGAAATTTCCCTAGGTGCGGTTTTGCATTGTTAATTTTCTATCCAACACATCTTCAGCCTGACATAAGTAATACGAAAATTAATTATTCGGAGGCCTAAATGAAGGAATTTGACTAAAATCCCGTGATCCCAAGTTTGTGCCCCGAGTCCAATTTTTGGGGCCGTTTCCAATCAACCTGCCAAATTTCGGCCCATTCCGACGTCATCGCAACAAATGACAAAATTGTCCCTGGTGCGGTTTTGCGTTGTTAATTTTCTATCCAACACATCTTCAACCTGACATAACTAATACGAAAATTAATTATTCGGAGGTCTAAACGAAGGAATTTGGCTAAAATCCCGGGATATCAGGTGTGTGCCCCGAGTCCAATTTCTTGGTCTGTTTCCAATCAACCTACCAAATTTCGGTCCATTTCGACACCGTCGTGATAAATGACGAAATTACCCCTGGTGTGGGTTTTCTTTTTCAATTTTCTTTCCAACACTTCTTCAACCTGATATAATTAATACGAAAATTAATTATTCGGAGGTCGAAACGAGGAATTTGGCTAAAATCCCGTGATTTCGGGTCTGTTCCCAGGCTCCAATTTCTAGGGCCATTTCCGATCAACCTGCCAAATTTCGGTCCATTTCGATACCGTCGCGACAAATAACGAAATTGCCCCTGGTGCAATTTTTCTTTGTTAGTTTTCCCTCCAACACATCTTCAACCTGACATAATTAATATGGAAATTAATTATTCGGAGGCCTAAACGAAGGAATTTGGCTAAAGTCCCGTGATCCCGGGTCTGTACCACGACTTCAATTTCTGGGGCCGTTTACAATCAACCTGCCAAATATCGGGTCATTCCGACACCGTCGTGACAAATGATGAAATTTCCCCTGGTGCAGTTTTTCTATTTTAATTTTCTGTCCAACACTTCTTCAACCTGACATAATTAATACGGAAATGAATTATTCGGAGGCCTAAACGAAGGAATTTGGCTAAAATCCCATGATCCCAGGTCTGTGCCCCGAGTCCAATTTCTCAGGCCGTTTCCAATCAACCTGCCGAATTCCGGCGCATTTCGACACCGTCGTGACTAATGACGAAATTGCCCTGGTACGATTTTGCGTTGTTAATTTTCAGTCAAACACATCTTCAACCTAACATAATTAATTCGAAAATTAATTATTCGGAGGACTAAACGAAGGAATTTGGCTAAAAACCCGTGATCCCAGGTCTGTGCCCCGACTCTAATTTCTCGGGCCGTTTCCAATCAACTTGCCAAATTTCAGTCCATTCCGACACCGTCG
>NW_019267600.1:263954-266280 GCF_002742605.1 Olea europaea var. sylvestris
CCGTCGTGATAAATGACGAAATTACCCCTGGTGTGGGTTTTCTTTTTCAATTTTCTTTCCAACACTTCTTCAACCTGATATAATTAATACAAAAATTAATTATTCGGAGGTCGAAACGAGGAATTTGGCTAAAATCCCGTGATTTCGGGTCTGTTCCCAGGCTCCAATTTCTAGGGCCATTTCCGATCAACCTGCCAAATTTCGGTCCATTTCGATACCGTCGCGACAAATAACGAAATTGCCCCTGGTGCAATTTTTCTTTGTTAGTTTTCCCTCCAACACATCTTCAACCTGACATAATTAATATGGAAATTAATTATTCGGAGGCCTAAACGAAGGAATTTGGCTAAAGTCCCGTGATCCCGGGTCTGTACCACGACTTCAATTTCTGGGGCCGTTTACAATCAACCTGCCAAATATCGGGTCATTCCGACACCGTCGTGACAAATGATGAAATTTCCCCTGGTGCAGTTTTTCTATTTTAATTTTCTGTCCAACACTTCTTCAACCTGACATAATTAATACGGAAATGAATTATTCGGAGGCCTAAACGAAGGAATTTGGCTAAAATCCCATGATCCCAGGTCTGTGCCCCGAGTCCAATTTCTCAGGCCGTTTCCAATCAACCTGCCGAATTCCGGCGCATTTCGACACCGTCGTGACTAATGACGAAATTGCCCTGGTACGATTTTGCGTTGTTAATTTTCAGTCAAACACATCTTCAACCTAACATAATTAATTCGAAAATTAATTATTCGGAGGACTAAACGAAGGAATTTGGCTAAAAACCCGTGATCCCAGGTCTGTGCCCCGACTCTAATTTCTCGGGCCGTTTCCAATCAACTTGCCAAATTTCAGTCCATTCCGACACCGTCGAGACAAATGAGGAAATTGCCCCTGGTGCGGTTTTTCTTTGTTAATTTTCTGTTCTACACATCTTCAGCCTGACATAATTGATGCGAAAATTAATTATTCGGATGTCTAAACGAACGAATTTGGCTAAAATCCCGTGATCCCGGGTCTGTGCCCCGACTCCAATTTCTGGGGCCGTTTCCAATCAACCTTCCAAATTTCGGCCCATTTCGACACCATCGTGACAAATGACGAAATTGCCCCTGGTGCGATTTTTCTTTGTTAATTTTCTGTCCAACACTTCTTCAGCCTGACGTAATTAATATGTAAATTAGTTATTCGGAGGCCTAAAAAGGAAATTGGCTAAAATCCCGTGATCCCGGGTCTGTGCCTCGAGTCCAATTTTTGGGGCCGTTTCCAAATAACCTACCAAATTTCGGCCCTTTTCGACGCTGTCGCAACAAATGACGAAATTGCCCCTGGTGCGGTTTTTCTTGGTTAATTTTCTATCGAACTCTTTTTCAACCGACATTATTAATACGGAAATTAATTATTCGGGGGTCTTAACGAAGGAATTTGGCTAAAATCTCATGATTTCGGGCCTATGCCCCGACTCCCATTTCTCGAGCCGTTTCCAATCAACCTGCCAAATTTTGGCCCATTCCGACACCGTCACGACAAATGACGAAATTGTCCCTGGTGAGGTTTTTCTTGTTTAATTTTTTGTCCAACACTTCTTCAGCCTGACATAATTAATACGAAAATTAATTATTTGGAGGCCTAAACGAAGGAATTTAGCTAAAATCTTGTGATCCCGGGTCTATACCCCGAGTCCAATTTCTCAGGGCGTTACCAATCAACCTGCCAAATTTCGGCCCATTCCGACACCGTCGCAACAAATGATGGGATTGCCCATGGTGCGGTTTTGCGTTATTAATTTTGTGTCCAACACTTCTTCAACCTGACATAATTAATACAGAAATTAATTATTCGGGGGCCTAAACGAAGGAATTTGGCTAAAATCTCGTGATCCCAAGTTTGTGCCCCGAGTGCAATTTTTGGGGCAGTTTCCAATCAACCTGCCAAATTTCGGCCCATTCCGACATCGTCGTGACAAATGACGAAATTGTCCCTGGTGCGATTTTGTGTTGTTAATTTTCTGTCCAACATCTTCGACCTGACATAATTAATACGGAAATTAATTATTAGGAGGCCTCAACGAAGGAGTTTGGCTAAAATTCCGTGATCCCGGGACTGTGCCCCGACTCCAATTTCTAGGGCCGTTTCCAATCAACCTTCCGAATTTCGGCCCGTTCCGACACCATCGCGACAAATAACGAAATTGCCCCTAGTGCGATTTTTCTTTGCTAATTTTCTGTCCAACACTTCTTCAGCCTGACGTAATTAATATGGAAATTAGTTATTTGGAGGCCTAAAAAGGAAATTGGCTAAAATCCCGTGATCCCGGGTCTGT
>NW_019267600.1:267205-273483 GCF_002742605.1 Olea europaea var. sylvestris
GCGGAAATTAATTATTCGGAGGCCTAAACGAGGGAATTTGGTTAAAATCCCGTGATCCCGGGTCTGTGCCTCCAGCCCAATTTTTGGGGCCATTTCCAATCAACCTACCAAATTTTGGCCCATTCCGACGCCGTCGCGACAAATGAGGAAATTTCCCTAGGTGCGATTTTTCTTTGTTAATTTTCTGTCCAACACTTCCTCAACCTGACATAAGTAATACGAAATTTAATTATTCAGAGGCCTAAACGAAGGAATTTAGCTAAAATCTCGTGATCCCGGGTCTATGCCCTGAGTCCAATTTCTCGGGGTGTTTCCAATCAACCTGCCAAATTTCAACCCATTCTGATACCGTCGCGATAAATGACGAAATTTCCCTAGGTGCGATTTTGCGTTGTTAATTTTCTGTCCAACACATCTTCAACCTGACATAATTAATATGGAAATTAATTATTCGGAGGTCTAAACGATGGAATTTGGCTAAAATCCCATGATCCTGGGTGTGTGCCCCGAGTCCAATTTTTGGGTCCGTTTCCAATAAACCTACCAAATTTCGGCCCATTTCGACATCGTCGCGATAAATGACGAAATTGCCCATGGGGCGATTTTTCTTGTTTAATTTTCTGTCCTACACTTCTTCAGCCTGACATAATTAATTCGAAAATTAATTATTCGGAGGTCTAAACGAAGGAATTTGGCTAAAATCCCGTGATACTAGGTGTGTGCCCCGAGTCCAATTTCTTGGTCCGTTTCCAATCAACCTGCCAAATTTTGGCCCATTTCGACACCGTCGTGATAAATGACGAAATTGCCCCTGCTGTGGGTTTTCTTTTTTAATTTTCTATCCAACACTTCTTCAACCTGATATAATTAATACGGAAATTAATTATTTGGAGGTCGAAACGAGGAATTTGGCTAAAATCTCGTGATCTTGGGTCTGTGCCCCAGCTCCAATTTCTGGGGCTGTTTCCAATCAACCTGCCAAATTTCGGCCCACTCCGACACCGTCGCGACAAATGACGAAATTACCGCTGGTGTGATTTTTCTTTATTAATTTTATGTCCAACACTTCTTCAACCTGACATAATTAATATGAAAATTAATTATTCGGAGGTCTAAACGAAGGAATTTGGCTAAAATCCCGTGATTTTGGGTCCATGCCCCGACTCCAATTTCTCGGGCCGTTTCCAATCACCCTGCCAAATTTTGGCTCATTCCGACACCGTCGCGACAAATGACAAAATTGCCCCTGGTGCGGCTTTTCTTTGTTAATTTCCGGTCCAACACATCTTCAACCTGACATAATTAATACGAAAATTAATTATTCAGGGGTCTAAACGAAGGAATTTGCCTAAAGTCTCGTGATCCCGGGTCGGTACCCCGAGTCCAATTTCTCGGGCCGTTTCCAATCAACCGGCCAAATTTCGGCCCATTCTGACACCGTCGCTACAAATGACAAAATTACCCCTGGTGCGGTTTTTCTTTTTTAATTTTCTGTGAAACACTTCCTCAACCTGACATAATTAATACAAAAATTAATTATTCGGAGGCCTAAACAAAGGAATTTGGCTAAAATCTCGTGATCCTGGGTCTGTGCCCCGACCCCAATTTCTCTGGCCGTTGCAAATCAACCTGCCAAATTTCGGACCATTCCGACACCGTCGCGACAAATGACGAAATTGCCCCTGGTATGTTTTTCATTTGTTAATTTTCTATCCAATACATCTTCAACCTGACATAATTAATATGGAAATTAATTATTCGGAGCAATGAAGAAATTTGACTAAAATCCCGTGATCTCGAGTCTGTGCTCCAAGTCCAAATTCTCTGGCCATTTCAGATCAACCTATGAAATTTTTGCACAGTACGACACGGTCGCGACAAATGACGAAATTGCCCCTGGTGCGCTTTTTCTTTGTTAATTTTCTGTCGAACACACCTTCAACCTGACATAATTAATATGGAAATTAATTATTTGGGGGCCTAAACGAAGGAATTTAGGTAAAATCCCGTGATTCCGGGTCTGTAGCCCGACTCCAATTTCTCGGGCCGTTTCCAATCAACCTGCCAAATTTTGACCTATTCCGACACCGTCGCGACAAATGACGAAATTGCCCCTGGTGTGGTTTTTCTTTGTTAGTTTTCTCTCCAACACATCTTCAGCCTGACAATTATTCGGAAGCCTAAACGAAGGAATTTGGCTAAAATCCCGTGATCCTAGGTCTGTGCCTCGACTTCAATTTCTGGGGCCATTTCCAATCAGCCTGCCAAATTTCGGCCCATTCCGACACCGTCGCGACAAATGACGAAGTTTCCCCAGGTGCGGTTTTGCGTTGTTAATTTTCTATCCAATACATCTTCAACCTGACATAATTAATACGAAAATTAATTATTCGGGGGCCTAAACGAAGGAATTTGGGTAAAATCCTGTGATTCCAGGTCTGTAGCCCGACTCCAATTTCTCGGGCCGTTTCCAATCAACCTGCCAAATTTCGACCCATTCCGACACCCTCGCGACAAATGATGAAATTGCCCCTGGTGCGGTTTTTCTTTGTTAGTTTTCTCTCCAACACATCTTCAACCTGACAATTATTCAGAAGCCTAAACGAAGGAATTTGGCTAAAATTTCGTGATCCTAGGTCTGTGCCTCGACTTCAATTTTTGGGGCCGTTTCCAATCATCCTGCCAAATTTCGGCCCATTCCGACACCGTCGCGACAAATGACGAAATTTCCCCAGGTGCGGTTTTGCGTTGTTAATTTTCTGTCCAATACATCTTCAACCTGACATAATTAATACGAAAATTAATTATTTGGAGGCCTAAACGAAGGAATTTGACTAAAATCCAGTGATCCCAAGTTTGTGCCCCGAGTCCAATTTCTGGAATCGTTTCCAATCAACCTGCCAAATTCCGGCCCATTCTGACACCGTCGCAACAAATGATGAAATTATCCCTGGTGCGATTTTGCGTTGTTAATTTTCTGTCCAACACATCTTCAAGCTGACATAATTAATACGAAAATTAATTATTCGGAGGCCTCAACGAAGAAATTTAGATAAAATCCCGTGATCCCGGGTCTGTGCCCCGAGTCCTATTACTGGGGCCATTTCCATTCAACCTGTCAAATTTCGACCCATTCCGACACCGTCGCGACAAATGACAAAATTTCCCCTGGTGCAGTTTTTCTTTGTTAATTTTCATTCCAAAACTTCTTCAACCTGACATAATTGATGCGAAAATTAATTATTCAGAGGCCTAAATGAAGGAATTTGGTTAAAATCCCGTGATCCCGGGTCTGTGCCCCGAGTCCAATTTCTGGGCCCATTTCCAATTAACCTGCCAAATTTCGGCCCATTTCGATGCCATCGCGACAAATGACGAAATTTCTCCTGGTGCGGTTTTTCCATGTTAATTTGCTGTCCAACACTTCTTCAACCTGACATAACTAATACGAAATTTAATTATTCGGAGGCCTAAACGAAAGAATTTGGCTAAAATCCCTTGATTCCACGTCTGTGCCCAGACTCCAATTTCTGGGGCCGTTTCCAATCAACCGGCCAAATTTCGGCCCACTCCGATCCCGTCGCGACAAATGACGAAATTGCCCTTGGTGCGGTTTTTCTTTGTTAATTTTATGTCCAACACTTCTTCAACCTGACATAATTAATACGAAAATTAATTATTCGGAGGTCTAAACGAAGGAATTTGGCTAAAATCTTGTAATCCCCGGGTCTGTGCCTTGACTCCAATTTCTCGGGCCGTTTCCAATCAACCTGCAAAATTTCGGCCCATTCCGACACCGTTGCGACAAGTGACGAAATTACCCCTGGTGCGGCTTTTATTTGTCAATTTCCTGTCCAACACATCTTCAACCTGACATAATTGATGCGGAAATTAATTATTCAGGGGTCTAAACGAAGGAATTTGGCTAATATCCCGTGATCCTGGGTCCGTACCCCAAGTCCAATTTCTCGGGCCATTTCCAATCAACCTTCCAAATTTCGGCACATTACGACATCATCGTGACAAATGACAAAATTGCCCCTAGTGCATTTTTTCTTTTTTAATTTTCTGTCCAACAAATCTTCAGCCTGACATAATCAATACAGAAATAAATTATTTGGGGGCCTAAGCGAAGGAACTTAGCTAAAATCCCGTGATTTCGAGTCTGTGCCCTGACTCCAATTTCTCTGGCCGTTTCCAATCAGCCTGCCAAATTTTGGCCCATTCCGACACCGTCGCGACAAAAGACGAAATTGCCCCTAGTGCGGTTTTTCTTTCTTAGTTTTCTCTCCAACACATCTTCAACCTGAAATAATTAATACGAAAATTAATTATTCGGAGGCCTAAACGAAGGAATTTGGCTAAAATCTTGTGTTCCCTGGGTCTGTGTCTCGACTTCAATTTCTGGGGCCGTTTCCAATCAGCCTGCCAAATTTCGGGTCATTCCGACACCATCGCGACAAATGACGAAATTGCCCATGGTGTTGTTTTTCTTTGTTAATTTTCTGTCCAACACATCATTAACCTAACATAATTAATACGGAAATTAATTATTCAGTGGCCTAAACGAAGGAATTTAGCTAAAATCCCGTGATCCTGGTTCTGTGCCCCGACTCTAATTTCTCGGGCCGTTTCCAATCAACCTGCCAAAATTTCTGCCCATTCCGACACTGTCGCGACAAATGACGAAATTGCCGCTTTTCTTTATTAATTTTCTGCCCATCACATCTTCAACCTGACATAATTAATACGGAAATTAGTTATTCGGAGGCCTAAACGAAGAAATTTGGCTAAAATCCCATGATCCCGGGTCTGTGCCCCGAGTTCAATTTCTCGGGTCATTTCCAATCAACCCGCCAAATTTTGGCACATTACGACACTGTCACAACAAATGATGAAATTGACCCTGGTGCTGATTTTCTTTGTTAATTTTCTGTCCAACACGTCTTCAACTGACATAATTAATACGAAAATTAATTATTCGGAGGCCTAAACGAAGGAATTTGGCTAAAATCTCGTGATCCCGGGACTGTGCCCAGAGTCCAATTTTTGGTGCCGCTTCCAATCAACCTGCCAAATTACAGCCCATTCCGACACCGTCACGACAAATGACGATATTGCCCCTGGTGCGGTTTTTTTTGTTAATTTTCTGTCCAACACTTCTTCAGCCTAAAATAACTAATGCGGAAATTAATTATTCCGAGGCCTAAACAAAGGAATTTGGCTAAAATCCCGTGATCCCGGGTTTGTGCCCCGAGTCCAATTTTTGGTGCCGCTTCCAATCAACCTGCCAAATTACAGCCCATTCCGACACCGTCACGACAAATGACGAAATTGCCTCTGGTGCGGTTTTTCTTTGTTAATTTTCTTTCGAACACTTCTTCAACCTCACGTAATTAATACGGAAATTAATTATTCCGAGGCCTAAACGAAGGAATTTGGCTAAAATCCCGTGATCCCGGGTTTGTGCCCCGAGTCCAATTTTTGGTGCCGCTTCCAATCAACCTGCCAAATTACAGCCCATTCCGACACCGTCACGACAAATGACGAAATTGCCTCTGGTGCGGTTTTTCTTTGTTAATTTTCTTTCGAACACTTCTTCAACCTCACGTAATTAATACGGAAATTAATCATTCGGAGGCCTAAATGAAGGAATTTGGCAAAAATCCCGTGATCCAAGGTCTGGGCCCTGACTCCAATTTCTCGGGCAGTTTCCAATCAGCCTGCCAAATTTCGGCCCATTCCGACACCGTCGCGACAAATGATGAAATTGCCCCTAGTGCGATTTTTCTTTGTTAGTTTTCTCTCCAACACATCTTCAACTTGAAATAATTAATACGAAAATTAATTATTCGGAGGCCTAAACGAAGGAATTTGGCTAAAATCTCGTGATCCCGGGTCAATACCCCGAGTCCAATTTCTGGAACCATTTCCAATCAAGCTGCCAAATTTCGGCCCATTCCGACACCGTCGAGACAAATGACGAAATTTCCCCTGGTGCGGTTTTTCTTTGTCGATTTTCTGTCCAACAATTTTTCAAGCCGACACAATTAATACAGAAATTAATTATTCGGAGGCCTAAACGAAGGAATTTGGCTAAAATCCCGTGATCGTGGGCCTATGCCTCAACTCCAATTATTGGGGCCGTTTCCAATCAACCTGCCAATTTTCGGCCCATTCCGACACCATTGTGACTAATGACGGAATTGCCCTTGGTGCGGTTTTGTGTTGTTAATTTTTTGTCCAACACATCTTCAACCTAACATAATTAATACGAA
>NW_019267601.1:0-5576 GCF_002742605.1 Olea europaea var. sylvestris
ATTCTTCGTACGCCGACTCTCCAGGCATTCCAAATATGCAAGTGCTCATTCTTCGAAAAATGGCTGAAATCCCTCGTACATCACGATGAAGCGGTGAGTTCAATCTGAAATGGCTGCTACGTTTCCGAAAAGTACTTATGGGCCCAAAACGGACACTGTGTTCAAAAGTTACGCTCAATTCTTCGTACGCCGATTCTCCAAGCGTTCCAAAAATGCAAGGGCTCATTCTTTAGAAAAATGGCCAAAATCCCTCATACGTCATGAGGAAGTCCTGAGTTCAATCCAAAATGGTCGCTACATTTCCAAAAAGTACTTACCAGCCCAAAACGGACACCGTGTGCAAAAGTAACGCTCAATTCTTCGTACGTCGACTATCCAAGCGTTCCAAATATGCAAGTGCTCATTCTTTCGAAAAATGGCTGAAATCCCTCATACATCACAAAGACGTTGTGTGTTCAATCCAAATCAATCGCTACATTTTCAAAAAGTACTTATGGGCTCAAAACGGACCCCGTGTACGAAACGCTCAATTCTTCGTACGCCGACTCTCCAAACGTTCCAAATATGAAAGTGCTCATTCTTTAGAAAAATGGCCAAAATTCCTCATACGTCACGACGACGTCGTGAGTTCAATCCAAAACGGTCGCTACATTTCCGAAAAGTACTTATGGGCCCAAAACGGACATCGTGTGCAAAAGTTACACTCAATTCTTCGTATGTCGACTCTCCAAGTGTTCCAAAAATGCAAGTGCTCATTCTTTAGAAAAATAGCCGGAATCCCTCATACGTCACGGCGACGTCTTGAGTTCAATCCAAAACGGTCCCTACATTTCCAAAAAGTACTTATGGGCCCAAAACGGACACCGTGTACAAAAGTTACGCTCAATTCTTCGTACGCCGACTCTCCAAGCATTCCAAATATACAAGTGCTCATTCTTTAGAAAAATGGTCGAAATTCCTCATACGTCACGATGATGTCGTGAATTCAATCCGAAACGGTCGCTACACTTTCGAAAAGTACTTATGGGCCCAAAACGGACACCGTGAGCAAAAGTTACACTCAATTCCTTGTACGTCGACTCTCCAAGCGTTCCAAATATACAAGTGCTCATTCTTTAGATAAATGGCCGAAATCCCTCATACGTCACGAGGAAGTCGTGTGTTCAATCCAAAACGGTCGCTACATTTTGGAAAAATAATTAAGGGCCCAAAACGGACACTGTGTGCAAAAGTTACGCTCAATTCTTCGTACGCCGACACTCCAATCGTTCAAAATATGCAAGTACTCATTTTTAGAAAAATGGCCGAAATCCCACATACGTCACGATGAAGTCATAAGTTCAATCCAAAACGGTCGCTACATTTCCAAAAAGTACTTATGGGCCCGAAACGGACACCGTGTGCAAAAGTTACGCTCAATTTTTCGTACGCCGACTCTCCAAGCGTTCCAAAAATGCAAGTGCTCGTTCTTTAGAAAAATGGTCGAAATCCCTCATATGTCACGGCAAAGTCATGAGTTCAATCCAAAACAGTCGTTACATTTTCGAAAATTACTTATTGGCCCAAAACGGACACCGTGTACAAAAGTTACGATCAATTCTTCGTACGTCGACTATCCATGCGTTCCAAATATGCAAGTGCTCATTCTTTCGAAAAATGGCCGAAATCCCTCATACATCAAGACGAAGCACTGAGTTCAATCGAAAACGGTTGCTACATTTTCCAAAAGTACTTATGGGCCCAAAACGGACACCGTGTGCAAAAGTTACGCCCAATTCTTCGTCCGCCGACTCTCCAAGCGTTCCAAATATGCAAGTGCTCATTCTTTAGAAAAATGGCCGAAATCCCTCATACATCATGATGAAGTGGTGAGTTCAATCTAAAACAGTCGCCACATTTCCCAAAAGTACTTATGGGCCTAAAACGGACACCGTGTCCAAAAGTAACGCTCAATTCTTCGTACGCCGACTATCCAAGCGTTCCAAATATGCAAGTGCTCATTCTTTAGAAAAATGGCCGAAATCCCTCATATGTCATGACGAAGTCATGAGTTCAATCCAAAATGGTCGCTACATTTTCGAAAAGTACTTATGGGCCCAAAACGGACTCCGTGTGCAAAAGTTACGCTCAATTCTTCGTACGCCGACTCTCCAAGCGTTCCAAAAATGCAAGTGCTCATTCTTTTCAAAAATGGCCGAAATCCTTCATACGTCACGATGACGTCTTTAGTTCAATCCAAAATGGTTGCCACATTTCCGAAAAGTAGTTATGGGCCCAAAACGGACACCGTGTTCAAAAGTTACGCTCAATTTTTCGTACGCTGACTCTCCAAGCGTTCCAAATATGCAAGTGCTCATTCTATAGAAAAAAGGCCAAAATCCCTAATACGTCATGAGGAAGTCATGAGTTCAAACCAAAATGGTCACTACATTTCCGAAAAGTACTTGTGGGCCCAAAAAGGACACCGTGTGCAAAAGTAACGCTCAATTCTTCGTACGCCGACTATCCAAGCGTTCCAAATATGCAAGTGCTCATTCTTTCAAAAAATGGTCGAAATCCCTCATACGTCACTACGACGTCGTGAGTTCAATCCAAAACGGTCGACACATTTTCGAAAAGTACTTATAGGCCTAAAACGGACACCGTGTGCAAAAGTTACGCCCAATTCTTCGTACGCCGACTCTCCAAGCGTTCCAAATATGCAAGTGCTCGTTCTTTCGAAAAATGGCCGAAATCCCTCATACGTCACGGCGAAGCTGTGAGTTCAATCCAAAAGGGTCGCTACATTTCCGAAAAGTACTTATGGGCCCAAAATGGACGCCGTATGCAAAAGTTATGCTCAATTCTTCGAACGCCGACAATCCAAGCGTTCCAAATATGCAAGTGCTCATTCTTTCAAAAAATGGCTGAAATCCCTCATACATCACGATGAAGCGGTGAGTTCAATCCAAAACGGTCGTAACATTTTCGAAAAGTACTTATGGGCCCAAAACGGACACCGTGTGCAAAAGTTACGCTCAATTCTTCGTACGCCGACTCTCCAAGCGTTCCAAATATGCAAGTGCTCATTCTTTAGAAAAATCGCCAAAATCCCAGATACATCATGACGAAGCGGTGAGTTCAATCTAAAACAGTCGCCACATTTCCCAAAAGTACTTATGGGCCCAAAACGGACACCATGTCCAAAAGTAACGCTCAATTCTTCGTACGCCGGCTATCCAAGCGTTCCAAATATGCAAGTACTCATTCTTTCAAAAAATGGCTGAAATCCCCCATACATCACCATGAAGCGGTGAGTTCAATCCAAAACGGTCGCTACATTTTCGAAAAGTACTTACGGGCCCAAACCGGACACCGTGTGCGAAAGTTACGATCACTTCTTCGTACGTCGACTCTCCAAACGTTCCAAATACAAAAGTACTCATTCTTTAGAAAAATGGCCGAAATCCCTCATACGTCACGACGACGTCGTGAGTTCAATCCAAAACGGTCGCTACATTACCAAAAAATACTTATGGTCCCAAAACGGACACCGTGTGCAAAAGTTACGCTCAATTCTTCGTACGCCGACTCTCCAAGCATTCCAAAAATGCAAGTGCTCATTCTTTCAAAAAATGGCCGAAATCCCTCATACGTCACGATAAAGTGGTGAGTTAAATCGAAAACGGTCGCTACATTTTCAAAAAGTACTTACGGGCCCAAAACGGACGGCGTGTGCGAAAGTTACGCTCAATTCTTCGTACGTTGGCTCTCCAAACGTTCCAAATATGAAAGTACTCATTCTTTAGAAAAATGGCCAAAATTCCTCATACGTCACGACGAAGTCATGAGTTTAATCCAAAATGGTCGCTACATTTCCGAAAAGTACTTATGGGCCCAAAACGGACACCGTGTGCAAAAGTTACGCTCAATTCTTCGTACGCCGACTCTCCAAGCGTTCCAAAAATGCAAGTGCTCATTCTTTAGAAAAATCACCAAAATCCCTCGTACCTCACAACGAAGTCATGAGTTCAATCCAAAACGGTCGCTACATTTCCGAAAAGTACTTATGGGCCCAAAATGGACACCGTGTACAAAAGTTACGCTGAATTCTTCGTACGCCGACTCTCCAAGCGTTCCAAATATACAACTGCTCATTCTTTAGGAAAATGGCCAAAATCCCTCATACGTCACGACGACGTCTTGAGTTCAATCCAAATTGGTCGCTACATTTTGAAAAAGTACTTATGGGCCCAAAAAGGACACCATGTACAAAAGTTACGATCAATTCTTTGTACGCCAACTCTCCAAGCGTTCCAAATATTCAAGTGCTCATTCTTTAGAAAAATGGTCGAAATTCCTCATACGTCACGACGATGTCGTGAGTTCAATCCAAAATGGTCGCTACATTTCCAAAAAGTACTTATGGGCCCAAAACGGACACGGTGTGCACACGTTACGCTCAATTCTTCGTGCGCCGACTCTCCAAGCGTTCCAAATATGCAAGTGCTCATTCTTTAGAAAAATGGCCAAAATCCCAGATACATCATGACGAAGCGGTGAGTTCAATCTAAAACAGTCGCCACATTTCCCAAAAGTACTTATGGGCCCAAAACGGACACCGTGTCCAAAAGTAACGCTCAATTCTTAGTACGCCGACTCTCCAAGCGTTCCAAAAATGCAAGTGCTCATTCTTTAGAAAAATCACCAAAATCCCTCGTACGTGACAACGAAGTCATGAGTTCAATCCAAAACGGTCGCTACATTTCCGAAAAGTACTTATGGGCCCAAAACGGACACCGTGTCCAAAAGTAACGCTCAATTCTTCGTACGCCGACTATCCAAGCGTTCCAAATATGCAAGTGCTCATTCTTTCAAAAAATGGCTGCAATCCCCCATACATCACGATGAAGTGGTGAGTTCAATCCAAAACGGTTGCTACATTTTCGAAAAGTACTTACGGGCCCAAACCGGACACCGTGTGCGAAAGTTACGCTCAATTCTTCGTACGCCGAATCTCCAAGCGTTCCAAAAATGCAAGTGCTAATTCTTTAGAAAAATGGCCAAAACTCCTCATACGTCACGAGGAAGTCATCAGTTCAATCCAAAAAGGTCGCTACATTTCCAAAAAGTACTTACGGGCCCAAAACGGAGACCGTGTGCAAAAGTAACACTCAATTTTTCGTACGCGGACTATCTAAGCGTTCCAAATATGCAAGTGCTCATTCTTTCGAAAAATGGCTAAAATCCCTCATACATCACGATAAAGTGGTGAGTTCAATCCATAACGGTCGCCACATTTTCGAAAAGTACTTATGGGCCCAAAACGGACACCGTGTGCAAAAGTTACGATTCTTCGTACGTCGATTCTCCAAGCGTTCCAAAAATGCAAGTGCTCATTCTTTAGAAAAATGGCCGAAATCTCTCATACGTCCCGAGGAGGTCATGAGTTCAATCCAAAACGGTCGCTACATTTTCGAAAAGTACTTACGGGCCCAAAACGGACACCGTGTACTAAAGTAACGCTCAATTCTTTGTACGCCGACTATCCAAGCATTCCAAATATGCAAGTGCTCATTCTTTCGAAAAATGGCTGA
>NW_019267602.1:0-5025 GCF_002742605.1 Olea europaea var. sylvestris
GATTCGCCAAAAACAAACAAACCCGAAGTCATCCTAAAATCAAAAGCTACTTTTCATTGGCTCGATTCCAATCGAATTAGAATTGCATTTCGCAAAAAATGAACAAACCCGAAGTTATCATGAAATCAAAATCCACTTTTCATTGGCTCGATTCCGATCGAATTAGACTAGAAATTTGCCAAAGACAAGCAAATCCGATGTTATCATGAAATCGAAAGCCACTTTTCACTGGCTCGATTCCAATAGAATTGGACTAGCAATTCGTCGAAAATGATCAAACCCGAATTAATTATGATATCAAAAACCACTTTTCATTTGCTCGATTCCAATCGAATTAGACTAGCAATTTACCGAAAACAATCAAACCCGGAGTTAACATGAAATCGAAAACCACTTTTCATTGGCTCGATTCCAATCGAATTAGACGGGCAATTCGTCGAAAATGATCAAACTCAATGTTATCATGAAATCAAAAATCACTTTTCATTGGTTCGATTCCAATCGAATTAGACTAGCAATTTTTCGAAAACGATCAAACCCGAAGTTATCATGTAATCGAAAGCCACTTTTCATTGGCTCGAATCCAATCGAAATAGATTAGCAATCGCTGAAAATGATCAAACCCGAAGTTATCATGAAATAAAAAACTGCTTTTCATTGGCTCGATTCCAATCGAATTAGACTAGCAATTAGCCGAAAACGAACAAACTCAATGTTATCATGAAATCAAAAATCACTTTTCATTGGTTCGATTCCAATCGAATTAGACTAGCAATTCGTCAAAAATGAACAAACCCAAAGTTATCATGAAATCAAAAACTACTCTTCATTGGCTCGATTCCAATCGAATTAGATTAGCATTACGAAAAAAAGAAAAAACCCGAAGTTATCGTGAAATCAAAAACCACTTTTCATTGGCTCGATTCCAAACGAATTAAACTAGCAATTTGCCAAAGACGAACAAACCCGATGTTATTAAGAAATCGGAAGCCACTTTTCATTGGCTCGATTCCAATCGAATTAGATTAGCATTACGAAAAAAAGAAAAAACCCGAAGTTATCGTGAAATCAAAAGCCACTTTTCATTGGCTCGATTCCAATCGAATTAGATTAGCATTACGAAAAAAAGAAAAAACCCGAAGTTATCGTGAAATCAAAAGCCACTTTTCATTGGCTCGATTCCAATCGAATTAGATTAGCATTACGAAAAAAAGAAAAAACCCGAAGTTATCGTGAAATCAAAAGCCACTTTTCATTGGCTCGATTCCAATCGAATTAGATTAGCATTACGAAAAAAAGAAAAAACCCGAAGTTATCGTGAAATCAAAAGCCACTTTTCATTGGCTCGATTCCAATCGAATTAGACTAGCAATTCGCCAAAAATAAACAAACACGAAATCATCCTAAAATCAAAAGCTACTTTTCATTTGCTCGATTCCAATTGAATTAGAATGGCATTTCGTAAAAAACGAACAAACCCGAAGTTATCATGAAATCAAAATCCGCTTTTTATTGGCTCGATTCCAATCGAATTAGACTAGAAATTTACCAAAGACGAACAAACCTGATGTTATCATGAAATCGAAAGCCACTATTCACTGGCTCGATTCCAATAGAATTGGACTAGCAATTCGCCGAAAATGATCAAACCCGAATTTATCATGATATCAAAAACCACTTTTCATTTGCTCGATTCCAATTGAATTAGACTAGCAATTTGCCGAAAACAATCAAACCCGGAGTTAACATGAAATTGAAAACCACTTTTCACTGGCTCGATTCCAATCGAATTAGACTAGCAATTTTTCGAAAACGATCAAACCCGAAGTTATCATGTAATCGAAAGCCACTTTTCATTGGCTCGATTCCAATCGAATTGGACCAGCAATTTGCCGAAAATAATCAAACCCGAAGTTATCATGAAATCAAAAACTACTTTTCATTGATTCGATTCGAATCGAATTAGACTAGCATTTCGCCGAAAACGAACAAACCCAAAGTCATCATGAAATCAAAAACCACTTTTCATTGGCTCGATTCCAATCAAATTAGACGAGCAATTCCCCAAAAATGAACAAATCCAAAGTTATCATGAAGTCAAAAACTACTTTTCCTTGGCTCGATTCCAATCGATTTAGACTAGCATTACGCAAAAAATGAACAAATCCGAAGTTATCATGAAATCAAAAACCACTTTTCATTAGCTCGATTCCAATCGAATTAGGCTACCAATTTACCGAAACGAATAAACTTGAAAGTTATCATGAAAATAAAAATCGCTTTTCATTGGCTCGATTGCAATCGAATTAGACTAACAATTCGCCAAAAGTAAACGAACCGGAAGTTATCAAGAAAACAAAAACCACTTATCAGTGGCTCGATTCCAATCGAATTAGACAAGCAATTCGTCAAAAAGAAACAAACCCAAATTTATCATCAAATCAAAAACCACTTTTCCTTGGCTCGATTCCAATCGAATTAGACCAGCAATTCGCCGAAAACGAACAAGCCCGAAGTTTTCATAAAATCAAAAACCACTTTTCATTGGCTCGATTCCAATAGAATTGGACTACCAATTCAGCAAAAATGATCAAACCCGAATTTATCATGAAATCAAAAACCTTTTTCATTTGCTCGATTCTAATCAAATTAGACTAGCAATTTGCCGAAAACAATCAAACCCGGAGTTAACATGAAATCGAAAACCACTTTACATTGGCTCGATTCCAATCGAATTAGACTAGCAATTTTTCGAAAATGATCAAACCCGAAGTTATCATGTAATCGAAAGACACATTTCATTGGCTCGAATCCAATCGAAATAGATTAGCAATCGCCGAAAATGACCAAACCCGAAGTTATCATGAAATAAAAAACCACTTTTCATTGGCTTGATTCCAATCGAATTAGACTAGCAATTAGCCGAAAATGAACAAACCCGAAGTTATCATGAAATCAAAAATCACTTTTCATTGGCTCGATTCCAATCGAATTAGACTAGCAATTCGTCAAAAATGAACAAACCCGAAGTTATCATGAAATCAAAAACTACTTTTCATTGGCTCGATTCCAATCGAATTAGATTAGCATTACGAAAAAAAAGAAAAAAACTCGAAGTTATCGTGAAATCAAAAACCACTTTTCATTGGCTCGATTCCAAACAAATTAGACTAGCAATTTGCCAAAGACGAAGAAAAACCCGATGTTATTAAGAAATCGGAAGCCACTTTTCATTGGCTCAATTCCAATAGAATTGGCCTAGCAATTCTTCGAAAATGATCAAACCTGAATTTATCATGAAATCAAAAACCACTTTCAATTTGCTCGATTCCAATCGATTTAGACTAGCATTTCGCCAAAAATGAACATCCCCGAAGTTATCATGAAATCAAAAACAACCTTTCATTGGCTCGATTCCAATCGAATTAGATTAGCATTACGCAAAAAATGTAAACCCGAAGTTATCATGAAATCTAAAACCACTTTTCATTAGCTTATTTCTAATCGAATTAGACTAGCAATTTTCGAAAATGATCAAATCCAAAGTTATGATGAAATCAAAACCACTTTTCATTGGCTCGATTCCAATCGAATTAGACTAGCAATTCGCCAAAAATAAACAAACCCGAAGTCATCCTAAAATCAAAAGCTACTTTTCATTGGCGTGATTCCAATCGAATTAGACTGGCATTTCGCAAAAAACGAACAAACCCGAAGTTATCATGAAATCAAAAGCCACTTTTCATTGGCTCGATTCCAATTGAGTTAGACAAGCAATTTGCCATAGATAAACAAACCCGATGTTATCATGAAATCGAAAGTGACTTTTCACTGGCTCGATTCCAATAGAATTGGACTAGCAATCCCCGAAAATGATCAAACCCGAATTTATCATGAAATCAAAAACCACTTTTCATTGGATCGATTCCAATCGAATTACGAAATTGAAATCCACTTTTCATTTGCTCGATTCCAATTGAATTAGACTAGAAATTTGTCGAAAACAGTCAAACCCGAAGTTAACATGAAATCGAAAACCACTTTTCATTGGCTCTATTACAATAGAATTAGACTAGCAGTTAGCCGAAAATGAATAATCCCGAAGATATCATGAAATCGAAAACCACGTTTCATTGGCTCGATTCCAATCAATTTGGACTAGCAATTTTTCGAAAACTATCAAACCCGAAGTTATCATGAAATCGAAAGCCACTTATCATTGGCTCGATTCCAATCGAATTAGATCTGCAATTCACCGAAAATGATCAAACCCAAAGTTATCATGAAATAAAAAACCACTTTTCGTTGGCTCGATTCCAATCAAATTAGACTAGCAATTCGTCGAAAATGATCAAACCCGAAGTTATCATGAAATCAAAAATCACTTTTCATTGGCTCGATTCCAATCGAATTAGACTAGCAATTAGTCGAAAACGAACAAACCCTACCTTATCATGAAATCAAAAACAACTTTTAATTGGCTCGATTCGTATCGAATTAGACTAGCAATTAGTCAAAAACAAACAAACCCGAAGTCATCCTAAAATCAAAGGCTACTTTTCATTGGCTCGATTCCAACCGAATTAGAGTGGCATTTCGCAAAAAATGAACAAACCCGAAGTTATCATGGAATCAAAATCCACTTTTCATTGGCTCGATTCCAATCGAATTAGACTAGAAATTTGCCAAAGAAGAACAAACCCGATGTTATCATGAAATCGAAAGCCACTTTTCACTGGCTCGAGTCCAATAGAATTGGACTAGCAATTCGCCGAAAATGATCAAACCCGAATTTATCATGATATCAAAAATCACTTTTCATTTGCTCGATTCCAATCGAATTAGATCAACAATTCCCCGAAAACGAACAAGCCCAAAGTTTTCATGAAATCAAAAACCACTTTTCATTGGCTCGATTCCAATCGAATTAGACTAGCAATTTTTCGAAAACGATCAAACCCGAAGTTATCATGTAATCGAAAGCCACTTTTCATTGGCTCGAATCCAATCGAAATAGATTAGCAA
>NW_019267602.1:5365-5574 GCF_002742605.1 Olea europaea var. sylvestris
TCGTGAAATCAAAAACCACTTTTCATTGGCTCGATTCCAAACGAATTAGACTAGCAATTTGCCAAAGACGAACAAACCCGATGTTATTGAGAAATCGGAAGCCACTTTTCATTGGCTCAATTCCAGTAGAATTGGACTAGCAATTCTTCGAAAATGATCAAACCCAAATTTATCATGAAATCAAAAACCACTTTCAATTTGCTCGATTC